>NC_079147.1:171606275-171680690 GCF_945859685.1 Eupeodes corollae | reverse complement strand
ATAATTTGTGATGAGCTGGGTCGAAATTCTGTAATTTTACTTTTTGACTAATTTTTCGGAAACGAGCGATCGTATAACATTTTGGTTTGCAGTTGTGGGTAGAGCATTTAAATACCTTTCTTTTGATGTGCATTTTGATTGGGTGGGAAATAGTTTTGAAAATACTACTTTTTTCGGCAAGGGTTAGCCCACGATTTTCTCGAAAAACTGAAAAAAATCATTTTTGTGATTTATGCATCAATTGAAAGCTGGGTCGATGCTCTGTATTTTAGTGAAAACCGCATCATGTTTGGAGGCTTGGTTGAGGAAATAGAGCAACCGAAAGATAATTTGTGATGAGCTGGGTCGAAATTCTGTAATTTTACTTTTTGACTAATTTTTCGGAAAAGAGAGATCGTATAACATTTTGGTTTGCAGTTGTGGGTAGAGCATTTAAATACCTTTCTTTTGATGTGCATTTTGATTGGGTGGGAAATAGTTTTGAAAATACTACTTTTTTCGGCAAGGGTTAGCCCACGATTTTCTCGAAAAACTGAAAAAAAATCATTTTTGAGATTTATGCATCAATTGAAAGGTGGGTCGATGCTCTGTATTTTAGTGAAAACCGCATCATGTTTGGAGGCTTGGTTGAGGAAATAGAGCAACCGAAAGACAATTTGTGATGAGCTGGGTCGAAATTCTGTAATTTTACTTTTTGACTAATTTTTCGAAAACGAGCGATCGTATAACATTTTGGTTTGCAGTTGTGGGTAGAGCATTTAAATACCTTTCTTTTGATGTGCATTTTGATTGGGTGGGAAATAGTTTTGAAAATACTACTTTTTTCGGGAAGGGTTAGCCCACGATTTTCTCGAAAAACTGAAAAAAAATCATTTTTGTGATTTATGCATCAATTGAAAGCTGGGTCGATGCTCTGTATTTTAGTGAAAACCGCATCATGTTTGGAGGCTTGGTTGAGGAAATAGAGCAACCGAAAGACAATTTGTGATGAGCTGGGTCGAAATTCTGTAATTTTACTTTTTGACTAATTTTTCGAAAACGAGCGATCGTATAACATTTTGGTTTGCAGTTGTGGGTAGAGCATTTAAATACCTTTCTTTTGATGTGCATTTTGATTGGGTGGGAAATAGTTTTGAAAATACTACTTTTTTCGGCAAGGGTTAGCCCACGATTTTCTCGAAAAACTGAAAAAAAATCATTTTTGAGATTTATGCATCAATTGAAAGGTGGGTCGATGCTCTGTATTTTAGTGAAATCCGCATCTTGTTTGGAGGCTTGGTTGAGGAAATAGAGCAACCGAAAGATAATTTGTGATGAGCTGGGTCGAAATTCTGTAATTTTACTTTTTGACTAATTTTTCGGAAACGAGCGATCGTATAACATTTTGGTTTGCAGTTGTGGGTAGAGCATTTAAATACCTTTCTTTTGATGTGCATTTTGATTGGGTGGGAAATAGTTTTGAAAATACTACTTTTTTGGCAATGGGTTAGCCCACGATTTTCTCGAAAAACTGAACAAAAATCATTTTTGTGATTTATGCATCAATTGAAAGCTGGGTCGATGCTCTGTATTTTAGTGAAAACCGCATCATGTTTGGAGGCTTGGTTGAGGAAATAGAGCAACCGAAAGATAATTTGTGATGAGCTGGGTCGAAATTCTGTAATTTTACTTTTTGACTAATTTTTCGGAAAAGAGAGATCGTATAACATTTTGGTTTGCTTTCTTTTGATGTGCATTTTGATTGGGTGGGAAATAGTTTTGAAAATACTACTTTTTTCGGCAAGGGTTAGCCCACGATTTTCTCGAAAAACTGAAAAAAAATCATTTTTGAGATTTATGCATCAATTGAAATTTGGGTCGATGCTCTGTATTTTAGTGAAAACCGCATCTTGTTTGGAGGCTTGGTTGAGGAAATAGAGCAACCGAAAGATAATTTGTGATGAGCTGGGTCGAAATTCTGTAATTTTACTTTTTGACTAATTTTTCGGAAACGAGCGATCGTATAACATTTTGGTTTGCAGTTGTGGGTAGAGCATTTAAATACCTTTCTTTTGATGTGCATTTTGATTGGGTGGGAAACAGTTTTGAAAATACTACTTTTTTCGGCAAGGGTTAGCCCACGATTTTCTCGAAAAACTGAAAAAAAAATCATTTTTGTGATTTATGCATCAATTGAAAGGTGGGTCGATGCTCTGTATTTTAGTGAAAACCGCATCATGTTTGGAGGCTTGGTTGAGGAAATAGAGCAACCGAAAGATAATTTGTGATGAGCTGGGTCGAAATTCTGTAATTTTACTTTTTGACTAATTTTTCGGAAAAGAGAGATCGTATAACATTTTGGTTTGCAGTTGTGGGTAGAGCATTTAAATACCTTTCTTTTGATGTGCATTTTGATTGGGTGGGAAATAGTTTTGAAAATACTACTTTTTTCGGCAAGGGTTAGCCCACGATTTTCTCGAAAAACTGAAAAAAAATCATTTTTGAGATTTATGCATCAATTGAAAGGTGGGTCGATGCTCTGTATTTTAGTGAAAACCGCATCATGTTTGGAGGCTTGGTTGAGGAAATAGAGCAACCGAAAGACAATTTGTGATGAGCTGGGTCGAAATTCTGTAATTTTACTTTTTGACTAATTTTTCGAAAACGAGCGATCGTATAACATTTTGGTTTGCAGTTGTGGGTAGAGCATTTAAATACCTTTCTTTTGATGTGCATTTTGATTGGGTGGGAAATAGTTTTGAAAATACTACTTTTTTAGGCAAGGGTTAGCCCACGATTTTCTCGAAAAACTGAAAAAAAATCATTTTTGAGATTTATGCATCAATTGAAAGGTGGGTCGATGCTCTGTATTTTAGTGAAAACCGCATCTTGTTTGGAGGCTTGGTTGAGGAAATAGAGCAACCGAAAGATAATTTGTGATGAGCTGGGTCGAAATTCTGTAATTTTACTTTTTGACTAATTTTTCGGAAACGAGCGATCGTATAACATTTTGGTTTGCAGTTGTGGGTAGAGCATTTAAATACCTTTCTTTTGATGTGCATTTTGATTGGGTGGGAAATAGTTTTGAAAATACTACTTTTTTCGGCAAGGGTTAGCCCACGATTTTCTCGAAAAACTGAAAAAAAAATCATTTTTGTGATTTATGCATCAATTGAAAGCTGGGTCGATGCTCTGTATTTTAGTGAAAACCGCATCATGTTTGGAGGCTTGGTTGAGGAAATAGAGCAACCGAAAGATAATTTGTGATGAGCTGGGTCGAAATTCTGTAATTTTACTTTTTGACTAATTTTTCGGAAAAGAGAGATCGTATAACATTTGGTTTGCAGTTGTGGGTAGAGCATTTAAATACCTTTCTTTTGATGTGCATTTTGATTGGGTGGGAAATAGTTTTGAAAATACTACTTTTTCGGCAAGGGTTAGCCCACGATTTTCTCGAAAAACTGAAAAAAAAATCATTTTTGAGATTTATGCATCAATTGAAAGGTGGGTCGATGCTCTGTATTTTAGTGAAAACCGCATCTTGTTTGGAGGCTTGGTTGAGGAAATAGAGCAACCGAAAGATAATTTGTGATGAGCTGGGTCCAAATTCTGTAATTTTACTTTTTGACTAATTTTTCGGAAACGAGCGATCGTATAACATTTTGGTTTGCAGTTGTGGGTAGAGCATTTAAATACCTTTCTTTTGATGTGCATTTTGATTGGGTGGGAAACAGTTTTGAAAATACTACTTTTTTCGGCAAGGGTTAGCCCACGATTTTCTCGAAAAACTGAAAAAAAATCATTTTTGTGATTTATGCATCAATTGAAAGCTGGGTCGATGCTCTGTATTTTAGTGAAAACCGCATCATGTTTGGAGGCTTGGTTGAGGAAATAGAGCAACCGAAAGATAATTTGTGATGAGCTGGGTCGAAATTCTGTAATTTTACTTTTTGACTAATTTTTCGGAAAAGAGAGATCGTATAACATTTTGGTTTGCAGTTGTGGGTAGAGCATTTAAATACCTTTCTTTTGATGTGCATTTTGATTGGGTGGGAAATAGTTTTGAAAATACTACTTTTTTCGGCAAGGGTTAGCCCACGATTTTCTCGAAAAACTGAAAAAAAATCATTTTTGTGATTTATGCATCAATTGAAAGGTGGGTCGATGCTCTGTATTTTAGTGAAAACCGCATCATGTTTGGAGGCTTGGTTGAGGAAATAGAGCAACCGAAAGACAATTTGTGATGAGCTGGGTCGAAATTCTGTAATTTTACTTTTTGACTAATTTTTCGAAAACGAGCGATCGTATAACATTTTGGTTTGCAGTTGTGGGTAGAGCATTTAAATACCTTTCTTTTGATGTGCATTTTGATTGGGTGGGAAATAGTTTTGAAAATACTACTTTTTTCGGGAAGGGTTAGCCCACGATTTTCTCGAAAAACTGAAAAAAAATCATTTTTGTGATTTATGCATCAATTGAAAGCTGGGTCGATGCTCTGTATTTTAGTGAAAACCGCATCATGTTTGGAGGCTTGGTTGAGGAAATAGAGCAACCGAAAGATAATTTGTGATGAGCTGGGTCGAAATTCTGTAATTTAACTTTTTGACTAATTTTTCGGAAACGAGCGATCGTATAACATTTTGGTTTGCAGTTGTGGGTAGAGCATTTAAATACCTTTCTTTTGATGTGCATTTTGATTGGGTGGGAAATAGTTTTGAAAATACTACTTTTTTCGGCAAGGGTTAGCCCACGATTTTCTCGAAAAACTGAAAAAAAAATCATTTTTGAGATTTATGCATCAATTGAAAGGTGGGTCGATGCTCTGTATTTTAGTGAAAACCGCATCATGTTTGGAGGCTTGGTTGAGGAAATAGAGCAACCGAAAGATAATTTGTGATGAGCTGGGTCGAAATTCTGTAATTTTACTTTTTGACTAATTTTTCGGAAAAGAGAGATCGTATAACATTTTGGTTTGCAGTTGTGGGTAGAGCATTTAAATACCTTTCTTTTGATGTGCATTTTGATTGGGTGGGAAATAGTTTTGAAAATACTACTTTTTTCGGCAAGGGTTAGCCCACGATTTTCTCGAAAAACTGAAAAAAAAATCATTTTTGAGATTTATGCATCAATTGAAAGGTGGGTCGATGCTCTGTATTTTAGTGAAAACCGCATCATGTTTGGAGGCTTGGTTGAGGAAATAGAGCAACCGAAAGATAATTTGTGATGAGCTGGGTCGAAATTCTGTAATTTTACTTTTTGACTAATTTTTCGGAAACGAGCGATCGTATAACATTTTGGTTTGCAGTTGTGGGTAGAGCATTTAAATACCTTTCTTTTGATGTGCATTTTGATTGGGTGGGAAATAGTTTTGAAATTACTACTTTTTTCGGCAAGGGTTAGCCCACGATTTTCTCGAAAAACTGAAGAAAAATCATTTTTGTGATTTATGCATCAATTGAAAGGTGGGTCGATGCTCTGTATTTTAGTGAAAACCGCATCATGTTTGGAGGCTTGGTTGAGGAAATAGAGCAACCGAAAGATAATTTGTGATGAGCTGGGTCGAAATTCTGTAATTTTACTTTTTGACTAATTTTTCGGAAACGAGCGATCGTATAACATTTTGGTTTGCAGTTGTGGGTAGAGCATTTAAATACCTTTCTTTTGATGTGCATTTTGATTGGGTGGGAAATAGTTTTGAAAATACTACTTTTTTCGGCAAGGGTTAGCCCACGATTTTCTCGAAAAACTGAAAAAAAATCATTTTTGAGATTTATGCATCAATTGAAAGGTGGGTCGATGCTCTGTATTTTAGTGAAAACCGCATCATGTTTGGAGGCTTGGTTGAGGAAATAGAGCAACCGAAAGATAATTTGTGATGAGCTGGGTCGAAATTCTGTAATTTTACTTTTTGACTAATTTTTCGGAAAAGAGAGATCGTATAACATTTTGGTTTGCAGTTGTGGGTAGAGCATTTAAATACCTTTCTTTTGATGTGCATTTTGATTGGGTGGGAAATAGTTTTGAAAATACTACTTTTTTCGGCAAGGGTTAGCCCACGATTTTCTCGAAAAACTGAAAAAAAAATCATTTTTGAGATTTATGCATCAATTGAAAGGTGGGTCGATGCTCTGTATTTTAGTGAAAACCGCATCATGTTTGGAGGCTTGGTTGAGGAAATAGAGCAACCGAAAGACAATTTGTGATGAGCTGGGTCGAAATTCTGTAATTTTACTTTTTGACTAATTTTTCGAAAACGAGCGATCGTATAACATTTTGGTTTGCAGTTGTGGGTAGAGCATTTAAATACCTTTCTTTTGATGTGCATTTTGATTGGGTGGGAAATAGTTTTGAAAATACTACTTTTTTCGGGAAGGGTTAGCCCACGATTTTCTCGAAAAACTGAAAAAAAATCATTTTTGTGATTTATGCATCAATTGAAAGCTGGGTCGATGCTCTGTATTTTAGTGAAAACCGCATCATGTTTGGAGGCTTGGTTGAGGAAATAGAGCAACCGAAAGATGATTTGTGATGAGCTGGGTCGAAATTCTGTAATTTTACTTTTTGACTAATTTTTCGGAAAAGAGAGATCGTATAACATTTTGGTTTGCAGTTGTGGGTAGAGCATTTAAATACCTTTCTTTTGATGTGCATTTTGATTGGGTGGGAAATAGTTTTGAAAATACTACTTTTTTCGGCAAGGGTTAGCCCACGATTTTCTCGAAAAACTGAAAAAAAATCATTTTTGAGATTTATGCATCAATTGAAAGGTGGGTCGATGCTCTGTATTTTAGTGAAAACCGCATCATGTTTGGAGGCTTGGTTGAGGAAATAGAGCAACCGAAAGATAATTTGTGATGAGCTGGGTCGAAATTCTGTAATTTTACTTTTTGACTAATTTTTCGGAAACGAGCGATCGTATAACATTTTGGTTTGCAGTTGTGGGTAGAGCATTTAAATACCTTTCTTTTGATGTGCATTTTGATTGGGTGGGAAATAGTTTTGAAAATACTACTTTTTTCGGCAAGGGTTAGCCCACGATTTTCTCGAAAAACTGAAAAAAAATCATTTTTGAGATTTATGCATCAATTGAAAGGTGGGTCGATGCTCTGTATTTTAGTGAAAACCGCATCATGTTTGGAGGCTTGGTTGAGGAAATAGAGCAACCGAAAGATAATTTGTGATGAGCTGGGTCGAAATTCTGTAATTTTACTTTTTGACTAATTTTTCGGAAACGAGCGATCGTATAACATTTTGGTTTGCAGTTGTGGGTAGAGCATTTAAATACCTTTCTTTTGATGTGCATTTTGATTGGGTGGGAAATAGTTTTGAAAATACTACTTTTTTCGGCAAGGGTTAGCCCACGATTTTCTCGAAAAACTGAAACAAAATCATTTTTGTGATTTATGCATCAATTGAAAGCTGGGTCGATGCTCTGTATTTTAGTGAAAACCGCATCATGTTTGGAGGCTTGGTTGAGGAAATAGAGCAACCGAAAGATAATTTGTGATGAGCTGGGTCGAAATTCTGTAATTTTACTTTTTGACTAATTTTTCGGAAAAGAGAGATCGTATAACATTTTGGTTTGCAGTTGTGGGTAGAGCATTTAAATACCTTTCTTTTGATGTGCATTTTGATTGGGTGGGAAATAGTTTTGAAAATACTACTTTTTTCGGCAAGGGTTAGCCCACGATTTTCTCGAAAAACTGAAAAAAAATCATTTTTGAGATTTATGCATCAATTGAAAGGTGGGTCGATGCTCTGTATTTAAGTGAAAACCGCATCATGTTTGGAGGCTTGGTTGAGGAAATAGAGCAACCGAAAGATAATTTGTGATGAGCTGGGTCGAAATTCTGTAATTTTACTTTTTGACTAATTTTTCGGAAAAGAGAGATCGTATAACATTTTGGTTTGCAGTTGTGGGTAGAGCATTTAAATACCTTTCTTTTGATGTGCATTTTGATTGGGTGGGAAATAGTTTTGAAAATACTACTTTTTTGGCAATGGGTTAGCCCACGATTTTCTCGAAAAACTGAAAAAAAATCATTTTTGAGATTTATGCATCAATTGAAAGGTGGGTGAATGCTCTGTATTTTAGTGAAAACCGCATCATGTTTGGAGGCTTGGTTGAGGAAATAGAGCAACCGAAAGATAATTTGTGATGAGCTGGGTCGAAATTCTGTAATTTTACTTTTTGACTAATTTTTCGGAAACGAGCGATCGTATAACATTTTGGTTTGCAGTTGTGGGTAGAGCATTTAAATACCTTTCTTTTGATGTGCATTTTGATTGGGTGGGAAATAGTTTTGAAAATACTACTTTTTTCGGCAAGGGTTAGCCCACGATTTTCTCGAAAAACTGAAAAAAAATCATTTTTGAGATTTATGCATCAATTGAAAGGTGGGTCGATGCTCTGTATTTTAGTGAAAACCGCATCATGTTTGGAGGCTTGGTTGAGGAAATAGAGCAACCGAAAGATAATTTGTGATGAGCTGGGTCGAAATTCTGTAATTTTACTTTTTGACTAATTTTTCGGAAACGAGCGATCGTATAACATTTTGGTTTGCAGTTGTGGGTAGAGCATTTAAATACCTTTCTTTTGATGTGCATTTTGATTGGGTGGGAAATAGTTTTGAAAATACTACTTTTTTCGGCAAGGGTTAGCCCACGATTTTCTCGAAAAACTGAAAAAAAATCATTTTTGAGATTTATGCATCAATTGAAAGGTGGGTCGATGCTCTGTATTTTAGTGAAAACCGCATCATGTTTGGAGGCTTGGTTGAGGAAATAGAGCAACCGAAAGATAATTTGTGATGAGCTGGGTCGAAATTCTGTAATTTTACTTTTTGACTAATTTTTCGGAAACGAGCGATCGTATAACATTTTGGTTTGCAGTTGTGGGTAGAGCATTTAAATACCTTTCTTTTGATGTGCATTTTGATTGGGTGGGAAATAGTTTTGAAAATACTACTTTTTTCGGCAAGGGTTAGCCCACGATTTTCTCGAAAAACTGAAACAAAATCATTTTTGTGATTTATGCATCAATTGAAAGCTGGGTCGATGCTCTGTATTTTAGTGAAAACCGCATCATGTTTGGAGGCTTGGTTGAGGAAATAGAGCAACCGAAAGATAATTTGTGATGAGCTGGGTCGAAATTCTGTAATTTTACTTTTTGACTAATTTTTCGGAAAAGAGAGATCGTATAACATTTTGGTTTGCAGTTGTGGGTAGAGCATTTAAATACCTTTCTTTTGATGTGCATTTTGATTGGGTGGGAAATAGTTTTGAAAATACTACTTTTTTCGGCAAGGGTTAGCCCACGATTTTCTCGAAAAACTGAAAAAAAATCATTTTTGAGATTTATGCATCAATTGAAAGGTGGGTCGATGCTCTGTATTTGAGTGAAAACCGCATCATGTTTGGAGGCTTGGTTGAGGAAATAGAGCAACCGAAAGATAATTTGTGATGAGCTGGGTCGAAATTCTGTAATTTTACTTTTTGACTAATTTTTCGGAAAAGAGAGATCGTATAACATTTTGGTTTGCAGTTGTGGGTAGAGCATTTAAATACCTTTCTTTTGAAGTGCATTTTGATTGGGTGGGAAATAGTTTTGAAAATACTACTTTTTTCGGCAAGGGTTAGCCCACGATTTTCTCGAAAAACTGAAAAAAAATCATTTTTGAGATTTATGCATCAATTGAAAGGTGGGTGAATGCTCTGTATTTTAGTGAAAACCGCATCATGTTTGGAGGCTTGGTTGAGGAAATAGAGCAACCGAAAGATAATTTGTGATGAGCTGGGTCGAAATTCTGTAATTTTACTTTTTGACTAATTTTTCGGAAACGAGCGATCGTATAACATTTTGGTTTGCAGTTGTGGGTAGAGCATTTAAATACCTTTCTTTTGATGTGCATTTTGATTGGGTGGGAAATAGTTTTGAAAATACTACTTTTTTCGGCAAGGGTTAGCCCACGATTTTCTCGAAAAACTGAAAAAAAAATCATTTTTGTGATTTATGCATCAATTGAAAGGTGGGTCGATGCTCTGTATTTTAGTGAAAACCGCATCATGTTTGGAGGCTTGGTTGAGGAAATAGAGCAACCGAAAGATAATTTGTGATGAGCTGGGTCGAAATTCTGTAATTTTACTTTTTGACTAATTTTTCGGAAACGAGCGATCGTATAACATTTTGGTTTGCAGTTGTGGGTAGAGCATTTAAATACCTTTCTTTTGTTGTGCATTTTGATTGGGTGGGAAATAGTTTTGAAAATACTACTTTTTTGGCAATGGGTTAGCCCACGATTTTCTCGAAAAACTGAAAAAAAATCATTTTTGTGATTTATGCATCAATTGAAAGGTGGGTCGATGCTCTGTATTTTAGTGAAAACCGCATCATGTTTGGAGGCTTGGTTGAGGAAATAGAGCAACCGAAAGATAATTTGTGATGAGCTGGGTCGAAATTCTGTAATTTTACTTTTTGACTAATTTTTCGGAAACAAGCGATCGTATAACATTTTGGTTTGCAGTTGTGGGTAGAGCATTTAAATACCTTTCTTTTGATGTGCATTTTGATTGGGTGGGAAATAGTTTTGAAAATACTACTTTTTTCGGCAAGGGTTAGCCCACGATTTTCTCGAAAAACTGAAAAAAAATCATTTTTGAGATTTATGCATCAATTAAAAGGTGGGTCGATGCTCTGTATTTTAGTGAAAACCGCATCATGTTTGGAGGCTTGGTTGAGGAAATAGAGCAACCGAAAGATAATTTGTGATGAGCTGGGTCGAAATTCTGTAATTTTACTTTTTGACTAATTTTTCGGAAACAAGCGATCGTATAACATTTTGGTTTGCAGTTGTAGGTAGAGCATTCAAATACCTTTCTTTTGATGTGCATTTTGATTGGGTGGGAAATAGTTTTGAAAATACTACTTTTTTCGGCAAGGGTTAGCCCACGATTTTCTCGAAAAACTGAAAAAAAATCATTTTTGTGATTTATGCATCAATTGAAAGGTGGGTCGATGCTCTGTATTTTAGTGAAAACTGCATCATGTTTGGAGGCTTGGTTGAGGAAATAGAGCAACCGAAAGATAATTTGTGATGAGCTGGGTCGAAATTCTGTAATTTTACTTTTTGACTAATTTTTCGGAAAAGAGAGATCGTATAACATTTTGGTTTGCAGTTGTTGGTAGAGCATTTAAATACCTTTCTTTTGATGTGCATTTTGATTGGGTGGGAAATAGTTTTGAAAATACTACTTTTTTCGGCAAGGGTTAGCCCACGATTTTCTCGAAAAACTGAAAAAAATCATTTTTGTGATTTATGCATCAATTGAAAGGTGGGTCGATGCTCTGTATTTTAGTGAAAACCGCATCATGTTTGGAGGCTTGGTTGAGGAAATAGAGCAACCGAAAGATAATTTGTGATGAGCTGGGTCGAAATTCTGTAATTTTACTTTTTGACTAATTTTTCGGAAACGAGCGATTGTATAACATTTTGGTTTGCAGTTGTGGGTAGAGCATTTAAATACCTTTCTTTTGATGTGCATTTTGATTGGGTGGGAAATAGTTTTGAAAATACTACTTTTTTCGGCAAGGGTTAGCCCACGATTTTCTCGAAAAACTGAAAAAAAAAAATCATTTTTGTGATTTATGCATCAATTGAAAGGTGGGTCGATGCTCTGTATTTTAGTGACAACCGCATCATGTTTGGAGGCTTGGTTGAGGAAATAGAGCAACCGAAAGATAATTTGTGATGAGCTGGGTCGAAATTCTGTAATTTTACTTTTTGACTAATTTTTCGGAAACGAGCGATCGTATAACATTTTGGTTTGCAGTTGTGGGTAGAGCATTTAAATACCTTTCCTTTGATGTGCATTTTGATTGGGTGGGAAATAGTTTTGAAAATACTACTTTTTTCGGCAAGGGTTAGCCCACGATTTTCTCGAAAAACTGAAAAAAAAAATCATTTTTGAGATTTATGCATTAATTGAAAGGTGGGTCGATGCTCTGTATTTTAGTGAAAACCGCATCATGTTTGGAGGCTTGGTTGAGGAAATAGAGCAACCGAAAGATAATTTGTGATGAACTGGGTCGAAATTCTGTAATTTTACTTTTTGACTAATTTTTTGGAAACAAGCGATCGTATAACATTTTGGTTTGCAGTTGTGGGTAGAGCATTTAAATACCTTTCTTTTGATGTGCATTTTGATTGGGTGGGAAATAGTTTTGAAAATACTACTTTTTTCGGCAAGGGTTAGCCCACGATTTTCTCGAAAAACTGAAAAAAAATCATTTTTGAGATTTATGCATCAATTAAAAGGTGGGTCGATGCTCTGTTTTTTAGTGAAAATCGCATCATGTTTGGAGGCTTGGTTGAGGAAATAGAGCAACCGAAAGATAATTTGTGATGAGCTGGGTCGAAATTCTGTAATTTTACTTTTTGACTAATTTTTCGAAAAAGAGAGATCGTATAACATTTTGGTTTGCAGTTGTGGGTAGAGCATTTAAATACCTTTCTTTTGATGTGCATTTTGATTGGGTGGGAAATAGTTTTGAAAATATTACTTTTTCGGCAATGGGTTAGCCCACGATTTTCTCGAAAAACTGAAAAAAAATCATTTTTGAGATTTATGCATCAATTAAAAGGTGGGTCGATGCTCTGTATTTTAGTGAAAATCGCATCATGTTTGGAGGCTTGGTTGAGGAAATAGAGCAACCGAAAGATAATTTGTGATGAGCTGGGTCGAAATTCTGTAATTTTACTTTTTGACTAATTTTTCGAAAAAGAGAGATCGTATAACATTTTGGTTTGCAGTTGTGGGTAGAGCATTTAAATACCTTTCTTTTGATGTGCATTTTGATTGGGTGGGAAATAGTTTTGAAAATATTACTTTTTCGGCAATGGGTTAGCCCACGATTTTCTCGAAAAACTGAAAAAAAAATCATTTTTGAGATTTATGCATCAATTGAAAGGTGGGTCGATGCTCTGTATTTTAGTGAAAACCGCATCATGTTTGGAGGCTTGGTTGAGGAAATAGAGCAACCGAAAGATAATTTGTGATGAGCTGGGTCGAAATTCTGTAATTTTACTTTTTGACTAATTTTTCGGAAACGAGCGATCGTATAACATTTTGGTTTGCAGTTGTGGGTAGAGCATTTAAATACCTTTCTTTTGATGTGCATTTTGATTGGGTGGGAAATAGTTTTGAAAATACTACTTTTTCGGCAATGAATTAGCCCACGATTTTCTCGAAAAACTGAAAAAAAATCATTTTTGAGATTTATGCATCAATTGAAAGGTGGGTCGATGCTCTGTATTTTAGTGAAAACCGCATCATGTTTGGAGGCTTGGTTGAGGAAATAGAGCAACCAAAAGATAATTTGTGATGAGCTGGGTCGAAATTCTGTAATTTTACTTTTTGACTAATTTTTCGGAAACGAGCGATCGTATAACATTTTGGTTTGCAGTTGTGGGTAGAGCATTTAAATACCTTTCTTTTGATGTGCATTTTGATTGGGTGGGAAATAGTTTTGAAAATACTACTTTTTTCGGCAAGGGTTAGCCCACGATTTTCTCGAAAAACTGAAAAAAAATCATTTTTGAGATTTATGCATCAATTGAAAGGTGGGTCGATGCTCTGTATTTTAGTGACAACCGCATCATGTTTGGAGGCTTGGTTGAGGAAATAGAGCAACCGAAAGATAATTTGTGATGAGCTGGGTCGAAATTCTGTAATTTTACTTTTTGACTAATTTTTCGGAAAAGAGAGATCGTATAACATTTTGGTTTGCAGTTGTGGGTAGAGCATTTAAATACCTTTCTTTTGATGTGCATTTTGATTGGGTGGGAAATAGTTTTGAAAATACTACTTTTTTTCGGCAAGGGTTAGCCCACGATTTTCTCGAAAAACTAAAAAAAAATCATTTTTGAGATTTATGCATCAAGTGAAAGGTGGGTCGATGCTCTGTATTTTAGTGACAACCGCATCATGTTTGGAGGTTTGGTTGAGGAAATAGAGCAACCGAAAGATAATTTGTGATGAGCTGGGTCGAAATTCTGTAATTTTACTTTTTGACTAATTTTTCGGAAACGAGCGATCGTATAACATTTTGGTTTGCAGTTGTGGGTAGAGCATTTAAATACCTTTCTTTTGATGTGCATTTTGATTGGGTGGGAAATAGTTTTGGAAATACTACTTTTTTCGGCAAGGGTTAGCCCACGATTTTCTCGAAAAACTGAAAAAAAATCATTTTTGAGATTTATGCATCAATTGAAAGGTGGGTCGATGCTCTGTATTTTAGTGAAAACCGCATCATGTTTGGAGGCTTGGTTGAGGAAATAGAGCAACCGAAAGATAATTTGTGATGAGCTGGGTCGAAATTCTGTAATTTTACTTTTTGACTAATTTTTCGGAAACGAGCGATCGTATAACATTTTGGTTTGCAGTTGTGGGTAGAGCATTTAAATACCTTTCTTTTGATGTGCATTTTGATTGGGTGGGAAATAGTTTTGAAAATACTACTTTTTTCGGCAAGGGTTAGCCCACGATTTTCTCGAAAAACTGAAAAAAAATCATTTTTGAGATTTATGCATCAATTGAAAGGTGGGTCGATGCTCTGTATTTTAGTGAAAACCGCATCATGTTTGGAGGCTTGGTTGAGGAAATAGAGCAACCGAAAGATAATTTGTGATGAGCTGGGTCGAAATTCTGTAATTTTACTTTTTGACTAATTTTTCGGAAACAAGCGATCGTATAACATTTTGGTTTGCAGTTGTAGGTAGAGCATTTAAATACCTTTCTTTTGATGTGCATTTTGATTGGGTGGCAAATAGTTTTGAAAATACTACTTTTTTCGGCAAGGGTTAGCCCACGATTTTCTCGAAAAACTGAAAAAAATCATTTTTGAGATTTATGCATCAAGTGAAAGGTGGGTCGATGCTCTGTATTTTAGTGACAACCGCATCATGTTTGGAGGCTTGGTTGAGGAAATAGAGCAACCGAAAGATAATTTGTGATGAGCTGGGTCGAAATTCTGTAATTTTACTTTTTGACTAATTTTTCGGAAACGAGCGATCGTATAACATTTTGGTTTGCAGTTGTGGGTAGAGCATTTAAATACCTTTCTTTTGATGTGCATTTTGATTGGGTGGGAAATAGTTTTGAAAATACTACTTTTTCGGCAATGGGTTAGCCCACGATTTTCTCGAAAAACTGAAAAAAAATAATTTTTGAGATTTATGCATCAATTGAAAGGTGGGTCGATGCTCTGTATTTTAGTGAAAACCGCATCATGTTTGGAGGCTTGGTTGAGGAAATAGAGCAACCGAAAGATAATTTGTGATGAGCTGGGTCGAAATTCTGTAATTTTACTTTTTGACTAATTTTTCGGAAACGAGCGATCGTATAACATTTTGGTTTGCAGTTGTGGGTAGAGCATTTAAATACCTTTCTTTTGATGTGCATTTTGATTGGGTGGGAAATAGTTTTGAAAATACTACTTTTTTCGGCAAGGGTTAGCCCACGATATTCTCGAAAAACTGAAAAAAAATCATTTTTGAGATTTATGCATCAATTGAAAGGTGGGTCGATGCTCTGTATTTTAGTGACAACCGCATCATGTTTGGAGGCTTGGTTGAGGAAATAGAGCAACCGAAAGATAATTTGTGATGAGCTGGGTCGAAATTCTGTAATTTTACTTTTTGACTAATTTTTCGGAAACGAGCGATCGTATAACATTTTGGTTTGCAGTTGTGGGTAGAGCATTTAAATACCTTTCTTTTGATGTGCATTTTGATTGGGTGGGAAATAGTTTTGAAAATACTACTTTTTTCGGCAAGGGTTAGCCCACGATTTTCTCGAAAAACTAAAAAAAAATCATTTTTGAGATTTATGCATCAAGTGAAAGGTGGGGTCGATGCTCTGTATTTTAGTGACAACCGCATCATGTTTGGAGGCTTGGTTGAGGAAATAGAGCAACCGAAAGATAATTTGTGATGAGCTGGGTCGAAATTCTGTAATTTTACTTTTGACTAATTTTTCGGAAAAGAGAGATCGTATAACATTTTGGTTTGCAGTTGTGGGTAGAGCATTTAAATACCTTTCTTTTGATGTGCATTTTGATTGGGTGGGAAATAGTTTTGAAAATACTACTTTTTTCGGCAAGGGTTAGCCCACGATTTTCTCGAAAAACTGAAAAAAATCATTTTTGAGATTTATGCATCAAGTGAAAGGTGGGTCGATGCTCTGTATTTTAGTGACAACCGCATCATGTTTGGAGGCTTGGTTGAGGAAATAGAGCAACCGAAAGATAATTTGTGATGAGCTGGGTCGAAATTCTGTAATTTTACTTTTTGACTAATTTTTCGGAAACGAGCGATCGTATAACATTTTGGTTTGCAGTTGTGGGTAGAGCATTTAAATACCTTTCTTTTGATGTGCATTTTGATTGGGTGGGAAATAGTTTTGAAAATACTACTTTTTTCGGCAAGGGTTAGCCCACGATTTTCTCGAAAAACTGAAAAAAAATCATTTTTGAGATTTATGCATCAATTGAAAGGTGGGTCGATGCTCTGTATTTTAGTGAAAACCGCATCATGTTTGGAGGCTTGGTTGAGGAAATAGAGCAACCGAAAGATAATTTGTGATGAGCTGGGTCGAAATTCTGTAATTTTACTTTTTGACTAATTTTTCGGAAACGAGAGATCGTATAACATTTTGGTTTGCAGTTGTGGGTAGAGCATTTAAATACCTTTCTTTTGATGTGCATTTTGATTGGGTGGGAAATAGTTTTGAAAATACTACTTTTTTCGGCAAGGGTTAGCCCACGATTTTCTCGAAAAACTGAAAAAAATCATTTTTGAGATTTATGCATCAAGTGAAAGGTGGGTCGATGCTCTGTATTTTAGTGACAACCGCATCATGTTTGGAGGCTTGGTTGAGGAAATAGAGCAACCGAAAGATAATTTGTGATGAGCTGGGTCGAAATTCTGTAATTTTACTTTTTGACTAATTTTTCGGAAACGAGCGATCGTATAACATTTTGGTTTGCAGTTGTGGGTAGAGCATTTAAATACCTTTCTTTTGATGTGCATTTTGATTGGGTGGGAAATAGTTTTGGAAATACTACTTTTTTCGGCAAGGGTTAGCCCACGATTTTCTCGAAAAACTGAAAAAAAAATCATTTTTGTGATTTATGCATCAATTGAAAGGTGGGTCGATGCTCTGTATTTTAGTGAAAACCGCATCATGTTTGGAGGCTTGGTTGAGGAAATAGAGCAACCGAAAGATAATTTGTGATGAGCTGGGTCGAAATTCTGTAATTTTACTTTTTGAGTAATTTTTCGGAAACGAGCGATCGTATAACATTTTGGTTTGCAGTTGTGGGTAGAGCATTTAAATACCTTTCTTTTGATGTGCATTTTGATTGGGTGGGAAATAGTTTTGAAAATACTACTTTTTTCGGCAAGGGTTAGCCCACGATTTTCTCGAAAAACTGAAAAAAAATCATTTTTGTGATTTATGCATCAATTAAAAGGTGGGTCGATGCTCTGTATTTTAGTGAAAACCGCATCATGTTTGGAGGCTTGGTTGAGGAAATAGAGCAACCGAAAGATAATTTGTGATGAGCTGGGTCGAAATTCTGTAATTTTACTTTTTGACTAATTTTTCGGAAACGAGCGATCGTATAACATTTTGGTTTGCAGTTGTGGGTAGAGCATTTAAATACCTTTCTTTTGATGTGCATTTTGATTGGGTGGGAAATAGTTTTGAAAATACTACTTTTTTCGGCAAGGGTTAGCCCACGATTTTCTCGAAAAACTGAAAAAAAAATCATTTTTGTGATTTATGCATCAATTGAAAGCTGGGTCGATGCTCTGTATTTTAGTGAAAACCGCACCATGTTTGGAGGCTTGGTTAAGGAAATAGAGCAACCGAAAGATAATTTGTGATGAGCTGGGTCGAAATTCTGTAATTTTACTTTTTGACTAATTTTTCGGAAAAGAGAGATCGTATAACATTTTGGTTTGCAGTTGTTGGTAGAGCATTTAAATACCTTTCTTTTGATGTGCATTTTGATTGGGTGGGAAATAGTTTTGAAATTACTACTTTTTTCGGCAAGGGTTAGCCCACGATTTTCTCGAAAAACTGAAGAAAAATCATTTTTGTGATTTATGCATCAATTGAAAGGTGGGTCGATGCTCTGTATTTTAGTGAAAACCGCATCATGTTTGGAGGCTTGGTTGAGGAAATAGAGCAACCGAAAGATAATTTGTGATGAGCTGGGTCGAAATTCTGTAATTTTACTTTTTGACTAATTTTTCGGAAACGAGCGATCGTATAACATTTTGGTTTGCAGTTGTGGGTAGAGCATTTAAATACCTTTCTTTTGATGTGCATTTTGATTGGGTGGGAAATAGTTTTGAAAATACTACTTTTTTGGCAATGGGTTAGCCCACGATTTTCTCGAAAAACTGAAAAAAAAATCATTTTTGTGATTTATGCATCAATTGAAAGGTGGGTCGATGCTCTGTATTTTAGTGAAAACCGCATCATGTTTGGAGGCTTGGTTGAGGAAATAGAGCAACCGAAAGATAATTTGTGATGAGCTGGGTCGAAATTCTGTAATTTTACTTTTTGACTAATTTTTCGGAAACAAGCGATCGTATAACATTTTGGTTTGCAGTTGTAGGTAGAGCATTTAAATACCTTTCTTTTGATGTGCATTTTGATTGGGTGGGAAATAGTTTTGAAAATACTACTTTTTTCGGCAAGGGTTAGCCCACGATTTTCTCGAAAAACTGAAAAAAAAATCATTTTTGTGATTTATGCATCAATTGAAAGGTGGGTCGAAGCTCTGTATTTTAGTGAAAACCGCATCATGTTTGGAGGCTTGGTTGAGGAAATAGAGCAACCGAAAGATAATTTGTGATGAGCTGGGTCGAAATTCTGTAATTTTACTTTTTGACTAATTTTTCGGAAACGAGCGATCGTATAACATTTTGGTTTGCAGTTGTGGGTAGAGCATTTAAATACCTTTCTTTTGATGTGCGTTTTGATTGGGTGGGAAATAGTTTTGAAAATACTACTTTTTTCGGCAAGGGTTAGCCCACGATTTTCTCGAAAAACTGAAAAAAAATCATTTTTGTGATTTATGCATCAATTGAAAGCTGGGTCGATGCTCTGTATTTTAGTGAAAACCGCATCATGTTTGGAGGCTTGGTTGAGGAAATAGAGCAACCGAAAGATAATTTGTGATGAGCTGGGTCGAAATTCTGTAATTTTACTTTTTGACTAATTTTTCGGAAACGAGCGATCGTATAACATTTTGGTTTGCAGTTGTGGGTAGAGCATTTAAATACCTTTCTTTTGATGTGCATTTTGATTGGGTGGGAAATAGTTTTGAAAATACTACTTTTTTCGGCAAGGGTTAGCCCACGATTTTCTCGAAAAACTGAAAAAAAATCATTTTTGAGATTTATGCATCAATTGAAAGGTGGGTCGATGCTCTGTATTTTAGTGAAAACCGCATCATGTTTGGAGGCTTGGTTGAGGAAATAGAGCAACCGAAAGATAATTTGTGATGAGCTGGGTCGAAATTCTGTAATTTTACTTTTTGACTAATTTTTCGGAAAAGAGAGATCGTATAACATTTTGGTTTGCAGTTGTGGGTAGAGCATTTAAATACCTTTCTTTTGATGTGCATTTTGATTGGGTGGGAAATAGTTTTGAAAATACTACTTTTTCGGCAATGGGTTAGCCCACGATTTTCTCGAAAAACTGAAAAAAAATCATTTTTGAGATTTATGCATCAATTGAAAGGTGGGTCGATGCTCTGTATTTTAGTGAAAACCGCATCATGTTTGGAGGCTTGGTTGAGGAAATAGAGCAACCGAAAGATAATTTGTGATGAGCTGGGTCGAAATTCTGTAATTTTACTTTTTGACTAATTTTTCGGAAACGAGCGATCGTATAACATTTTGGTTTGCAGTTGTGGGTAGAGCATTTAAATACCTTTCTTTTGATGTGCATTTTGATTGGGTGGGAAATAGTTTTGCAAATACTACTTTTTTCGGCAAGGGTTAGCCCACGATTTTCTCGAAAAACTGAAAAAAAATCATTTTTGTGATTTATGCATCAATTGAAAGGTGGGTCGATGCTCTGTATTTTAGTGACAACCGCATCATGTTTGGAGGCTTGGTTGAGGAAATAGAGCAACCGAAAGATAATTTGTGATGAGCTGGGTCGAAATTCTGTAATTTTACTTTTTGACTAATTTTTCGGAAACGAGCGATCGTATAACATTTTGGTTTGCAGTTGTGGGTAGAGCATTTAAATACCTTTCTTTTGATGTGCATTTTGATTGGGTGGGAAATAGTTTTGAAAATACTACTTTTTTCGGCAAGGGTTAGCCCACGATTTTCTCGAAAAACTGAAAAAAAAATCATATTTGAGATTTATGCATCAATTGAAAGGTGGGTCGATGCTCTGTATTTTAGTGAAAACCGCATCATGTTTGGAGGCTTGGTTGAGGAAATAGAGCAATCGAAAGATAATTTGTGATGAGCTGGGTCGAAATTCTGTAATTTTACTTTTTGACTAATTTTTCGGAAACGAGCGATCGTATAACATTTTGGTTTGCAGTTGTGGGTAGAGCATTTAAATACCTTTCTTTTGATGTGTATTTTGATTGGTTGGGAAATAATTTTGAAAATACTACTTTTTTCGGCAAGGGTTAGCCCACGATTTTCTCGAAAAACTGAAAAAAAATCATTTTTGTGATTTATGCATCAATTGAAAGCTGGGTCGATGCTCTGTATTTTAGTGAAAACCGCATCATGTTTGGAGGCTTGGTTGAGGAAATAGAGCAACCGAAAGATAATTTGTGATGAGCTGGGTCGAAATTCTGTAATTTTACTTTTTGACTAATTTTTCGGAAACGAGCGATTGTATAACATTTTGGTTTGCAGTTGTGGGTAGAGCATTTAAATACCTTTCTTTTGATGTGCATTTTGATTGGGTGGGAAATAGTTTTGAAAATACTACTTTTTCGGCAATGGGTTAGCCCACGATTTTCTCGAAAAACTGAAAAAAAATCATTTTTGAGATTTATGCATCAATTGAAAGGTGGGTCGATGCTCTGTATTTTAGTGAAAACCGCATCATGTTTGGAGGCTTGGTTGAGGAAATAGAGCAACCGAAAGATAATTTGTGATGAGCTGGGTCGAAATTCTGTAATTTTACTTTTTGACTAATTTTTCGGAAACGAGCGATCGTATAACATTTTGGTTTGCAGTTGTGGGTAGAGCATTTAAATACCTTTCTTTTGATGTGCATTTTGATTGGGTGGGAAATAGTTTTGAAAATACTACTTTTTTCGGCAAGGGTTAGCCCACGATTTTCTCGAAAAACTGAAAAAAAATCATTTTTGAGATTTATGCATCAATTGAAAGGTGGGTCGATGCTCTGTATTTTAGTGAAAACCGCATCATGTTTGGAGGCTTGGTTGAGGAAATAGAGCAACCGAAAGATAATTTGTGATGAGCTGGGTCGAAATTCTGTAATTTTACTTTTTGACTAATTTTTCGGAAACGAGCGATCGTATAACATTTTGGTTTGCAGTTGTGGGTAGAGCATTTAAATACCTTTCTTTTGATGTGCATTTTGATTGGGTGGGAAATAGTTTTGAAAATACTACTTTTTCGGCAATGGGTTAGCCCACGATTTTCTCGAAAAACTGAAAAAAAATCATTATTGTGATTTATGCATCAATTGAAAGGTGGGTCGATGCTCTGTATTTTAGTGAAAACCGCATCATGTTTGGAGGCTTGGTTGAGGAAATAGAGCAACCGAAAGATAATTTGTGATGAGCTGGGTCGAAATTCTGTAATTTTACTTTTTGACTAATTTTTCGGAAACAAGCGATCGTATAACATTTTGGTTTGCAGTTGTGGGTAGAGCATTTAAATACCTTTCTTTTGATGTGCATTTTGATTGCGTGGGAAATAGTTTTGAAAATACTACTTTTTTCGGCAAGGGTTAGCCCACGATTTTCTCGAAAAACTGAAAAAAAAAAATCATTTTTGTGATTTATGCATCAATTGAAAGGTGGGTCGAAGCTCTGTATTTTAGTGAAAACCGCATCATGTTTGGAGGCTTGGTTGAGGAAATAGAGCAACCGAAAGATAATTTGTGATGAGCTGGGTCGAAATTCTGTAATTTTACTTTTTGACTAATTTTTCGGAAACGAGCGATCGTATAACATTTTGGTTTGCAGTTGTGGGTAGAGCATTTAAATACCTTTCTTTTGATGTGCATTTTGATTGGGTGGGAAATAGATTTGAAAATACTACTTTTTTCGGCAAGGGTTAGCCCACGATTTTCTCGAAAAACTGAAAAAAAATCATTTTTGAGATTTATGCATCAATTGAAAGGTGGGTCGATGCTCTGTATTTTAGTGAAAACCGCATCATGTTTGGAGGCTTGGTTGAGGAAATAGAGCAACCGAAAGATAATTTGTGATGAGCTGGGTCGAAATTCTGTAATTTTACTTTTTGACTAATTTTTCGGAAAAGAGAGATGATCGTATAACATTTTGGTTTGCAGTTGTTGGTAGAGCATTTAAATACCTTTCTTTTGATGTGCATTTTGATTGGGTGGGAAATAGTTTTGAAATTACTACTTTTTTCGGCAAGGGTTAGCCCACGATTTTCTCGAAAAACTGAAGAAAAATCATTTTTGTGATTTATGCATCAATTGAAAGGTGGGTCGATGCTCTGTATTTTAGTGAAAACCGCATCATGTTTGGAGGCTTGGTTGAGGAAATAGAGCAACCGAAAGATAATTTGTGATGAGCTGGGTCGAAATTCTGTAATTTTACTTTTTGACTAATTTTTCGGAAACGAGCGATCGTATAACATTTTGGTTTGCAGTTGTGGGTAGAGCATTTAAATACCTTTCTTTTGATGTGCATTTTGATTGGGTGGGAAATAGTTTTGAAAATACTACTTTTTTGGCAATGGGTTAGCCCACGATTTTCTCGAAAAACTGAAAAAAAATCATTTTTGTGATTTATGCATCAATTGAAAGGTGGGTCGATGCTCTGTATTTTAGTGAAAACCGCATCATGTTTGGAGGCTTGGTTGAGGAAATAGAGCAACCGAAAGATAATTTGTGATGAGCTGGGTCGAAATTCTGTAATTTTACTTTTTGACTAATTTTTCGGAAACAAGCGATCGTATAACATTTTGGTTTGCAGTTGTGGGTAGAGCATTTAAATACCTTTCTTTTGATGTGCATTTTGATTGGGTGGGAAATAGTTTTGAAAATACTACTTTTTTCGGCAAGGGTTAGCCCACGATTTTCTCGAAAAACTGAAAAAAAATCATTTTTGTGATTTATGCATCAATTGAAAGGTGGGTCGAAGCTCTGTATTTTAGTGAAAACCGCATCATGTTTGGAGGCTTGGTTGAGGAAATAGAGCAACCGAAAGATAATTTGTGATGAGCTGGGTCGAAATTCTGTAATTTTACTTTTTGACTAATTTTTCGGAAACGAGCGATCGTATAACATTTTGGTTTGCAGTTGTGGGTAGAGCATTTAAATACCTTTCTTTTGATGTGCGTTTTGATTGGGTGGGAAATAGTTTTGAAAATACTACTTTTTTCGGCAAGGGTTAGCCCACGATTTTCTCGAAAAACTGAAAAAAAAATCATTTTTGTGATTTATGCATCAATTGAAAGCTGGGTCGATGCTCTGTATTTTAGTGAAAACCGCATCATGTTTGGAGGCTTGGTTGAGGAAATAGAGCAACCGAAAGATAATTTGTGATGAGCTGGGTCGAAATTCTGTAATTTTACTTTTTGACTAATTTTTCGGAAACGAGCGATCGTATAACATTTTGGTTTGCAGTTGTGGGTAGAGCATTTAAATACCTTTCTTTTGATGTGCATTTTGATTGGGTGGGAAATAGTTTTGAAAATACTACTTTTTTCGGCAAGGGTTAGCCCACGATTTTCTCGAAAAACTGAAAAAAAATCATTTTTGAGATTTATGCATCAATTGAAAGGTGGGTCGATGCTCTGTATTTTAGTGAAAACCGCATCATGTTTGGAGGCTTGGTTGAGGAAATAGAGCAACCGAAAGATAATTTGTGATGAGCTGGGTCGAAATTCTGTAATTTTACTTTTTGACTAATTTTTCGGAAACGAGCGATCGTATAACATTTTGGTTTGCAGTTGTGGGTAGAGCATTTAAATACCTTTCTTTTGATGTGCATTTTGATTGGGTGGGAAATAGTTTTGCAAATACTACTTTTTTCGGCAAGGGTTAGCCCACGATTTTCTCGAAAAACTGAAAAAAAATCATTTTTGTGATTTATGCATCAATTGAAAGGTGGGTCGATGCTCTGTATTTTAGTGACAACCGCATCATGTTTGGAGGCTTGGTTGAGGAAATAGAGCAACCGAAAGATAATTTGTGATGAGCTGGGTCGAAATTCTGTAATTTTACTTTTTGACTAATTTTTCGGAAACGAGCGATCGTATAACATTTTGGTTTGCAGTTGTGGGTAGAGCATTTAAATACCTTTCTTTTGATGTGCATTTTGATTGGGTGGGAAATAGTTTTGAAAATACTACTTTTTTCGGCAAGGGTTAGCCCACGATTTTCTCGAAAAACTGAAAAAAAATCATATTTGAGATTTATGCATCAATTGAAAGGTGGGTCGATGCTCTGTATTTTAGTGAAAACCGCATCATGTTTGGAGGCTTGGTTGAGGAAATAGAGCAATCGAAAGATAATTTGTGATGAGCTGGGTCGAAATTCTGTAATTTTACTTTTTGACTAATTTTTCGGAAACGAGCGATCGTATAACATTTTGGTTTGCAGTTGTGGGTAGAGCATTTAAATACCTTTCTTTTGATGTGTATTTTGATTGGTTGGGAAATAATTTTGAAAATACTACTTTTTTCGGCAAGGGTTAGCCCACGATTTTCTCGAAAAACTGAAAAAAAATCATTTTTGTGATTTATGCATCAATTGAAAGCTGGGTCGATGCTCTGTATTTTAGTGAAAACCGCATCATGTTTGGAGGCTTGGTTGAGGAAATAGAGCAACCGAAAGATAATTTGTGATGAGCTGGGTCGAAATTCTGTAATTTTACTTTTTGACTAATTTTTCGGAAACGAGCGATCGTATAACATTTTGGTTTGCAGTTGTGGGTAGAGCATTTAAATACCTTTCTTTTGATGTGCATTTTGATTGGGTGGGAAATAGTTTTGAAAATACTACTTTTTTCGGCAAGGGTTAGCCCACGATTTTCTCGAAAAACTGAAAAAAAATCATTTTTGAGATTTATGCATCAATTGAAAGGTGGGTCGATGCTCTGTATTTTAGTGAAAACCGCATCATGTTTGGAGGCTTGGTTGAGGAAATAGAGCAACCGAAAGATAATTTGTGATGAGCTGGGTCGAAATTCTGTAATTTTACTTTTTGACTAATTTTTCGGAAACGAGCGATCGTATAACATTTTGGTTTGCAGTTGTGGGTAGAGCATTTAAATACCTTTCTTTTGATGTGCATTTTGATTGGGTGGGAAATAGTTTTGAAAATACTACTTTTTCGGCAATGGGTTAGCCCACGATTTTCTCGAAAAACTGAAAAAAAATCATTTTTGTGATTTATGCATCAATTGAAAGGTGGGTCGATGCTCTGTATTTTAGTGAAAACCGCATCATGTTTGGAGGCTTGGTTGAGGAAATAGAGCAACCGAAAGATAATTTGTGATGAGCTGGGTCGAAATTCTGTAATTTTACTTTTTGACTAATTTTTCGGAAACAAGCGATCGTATAACATTTTGGTTTGCAGTTGTGGGTAGAGCATTTAAGTACCTTTCTTTTGATGTGCATTTTGATTGCGTGGGAAATAGTTTTGAAAATACTACTTTTTTCGGCAAGGGTTAGCCCACGATTTTCTCGAAAAACTGAAAAAAAAAAATCATTTTTGTGATTTATGCATCAATTGAAAGGTGGGTCGAAGCTCTGTATTTTAGTGAAAACCGCATCATGTTTGGAGGCTTGGTTGAGGAAATAGAGCAACCGAAAGATAATTTGTGATGAGCTGGGTCGAAATTCTGTAATTTTACTTTTTGACTAATTTTTCGGAAACGAGCGATCGTATAACATTTTGGTTTGCAGTTGTGGGTAGAGCATTTAAATACCTTTCTTTTGATGTGCGTTTTGATTGGGTGGGAAATAGTTTTGAAAATACTACTTTTTTCGGCAAGGGTTAGCCCACGATTTTCTCGAAAAACTGAAAAAAAATCATTTTTGTGATTTATGCATCAATTGAAAGGTGGGTCGATGCTCTGTATTTTAGTGAAAACCGCATCATGTTTGGAGGCTTGGTTGAGGAAATAGAGCAACCGAAAGATAATTTGTGATGAGCTGGGTCGAAATTCTGTAATTTTACTTTTTGACTAATTTTTCGGAAACGAGCGATCGTATAACATTTTGGTTTGCAGTTGTGGGTAGAGCATTTAAATACCTTTCTTTTGATGTGCATTTTGATTGGGTGGGAAATAGTTTTGAAAATACTACTTTTTTCGGCAAGGGTTAGCCCACGATTTTCTCGAAAAACTGAAAAAAAAATCATTTTTGAGATTTATGCATCAATTGAAAGGTGGGTCGATGCTCTGTATTTTAGTGAAAACCGCATCATGTTTGGAGGCTTGGTTGAGGAAATAGAGCAACCGAAAGATAATTTGTGATGAGCTGGGTCGAAATTCTGTAATTTTACTTTTTGACTAATTTTTCGGAAACGAGCGGTCGTATAACATTTTGGTTTGCAGTTGTGGGTAGAGCATTTAAATACCTTTCTTTTGATGTGTATTTTGATTGGGTGGGAAATAGTTTTGAAAATACTACTTTTTCGGCAATGGGTTAGCCCACGATTTTCTCGAAAAACTGAAAAAAAATCATTTTTGTGATTTATGCATCAATTGAAAGGTGGGTCGATGCTCTGTATTTTAGTGAAAACCGCATCATGTTTGGAGGCTTGGTTGAGGAAATAGAGCAACCGAAAGATAATTTGTGATGAGCTGGGTCGAAATTCTGTAATTTTACTTTTTGACTAATTTTTCGGAAACGAGCGATCGTATAACATTTTGGTTTGTAGTTGTGGGTAGAGCATTTAAATACCTTTCTTTTGATGTGCATTTTGATTGGGTGTTAAATAGTTTTGCAAATACTACTTTTTTCGGCAAGGGTTAGCCCACGATTTTCTCGAAAAACTGAAAAAAAAATCATTTTTGTGATTTATGCATCAATTGAAAGGTGGGTCGATGCTCTGTATTTTAGTGACAACCGCATAATGTTTGGAGGCTTGGTTGAGGAAATAGAGCAACCGAAAGATAATTTGTGATGAGCTGGGTCGAAATTCTGTAATTTTACTTTTTGACTAATTTTTCGGAAACGAGCGATCGTATAACATTTTGGTTTGCAGTTGTGGGTAGAGCATTTAAATACCTTTCTTTTGATGTGCATTTTGATTGGGTGGGAAATAGTTTTGAAAATACTACTTTTTTCGGCAAGGGTTAGCCCACGATTTTCTCGAAAAACTGAAAAAAAAATCATTTTTGAGATTTATGCATCAATTGAAAGGTGGGTCGATGCTCTGTATTTTAGTGAAAACCGCATCATGTTTGGAGGCTTGGTTGAGGAAATAGAGCAACCGAAAGATAATTTGTGATGAGCTGGGTCGAAATTCTGTAATTTTACTTTTTGACTAATTTTTCGGAAACGAGCGATCGTATAACATTTTGGTTTGCAGTTATGGGTAGAGCATTTAAATACCTTTCTTTTGATGTGCGTTTTGATTGGGTGGGAAATAGTTTTGAAAATACTACTTTTTTCGGCAAGGGTTAGCCCACGATTTTCTCGAAAAACTGAAAAAAAAAATCATTTTTGTGATTTATGCATCAATTGAAAGCTAGGTCGATGCTCTGTATTTTAGTGAAAACCGCATCATGTTTGGAGGCTTGGTTGAGGAAATAGAGCAACCGAAAGATAATTTGTGATGAGCTGGGTCGAAATTCTGTAATTTTACTTTTTGACTAATTTTTCGGAAACGAGCGATCGTATAACATTTTGGTTTGCAGTTGTGGGTAGAGCATTTAAATACCTTTCTTTTGATGTGCATTTTGATTGGGTGGGAAATAGTTTTGAAAATACTACTTTTTTCGGCAAGGGTTAGCCCACGATTTTCTCGAAAAACTGAAAAAAAATCATTTTTGAGATTTATGCATCAATTGAAAGGTGGGTCGATGCTCTGTATTTTAGTGAAAACCGCATCATGTTTGGAGGCTTGGTTGAGGAAATAGAGCAACCGAAAGATAATTTGTGATGAGCTGGGTCGAAATTCTGTAATTTTACTTTTTGACTAATTTTTCGGAAACGAGCGATCGTATAACATTTTGGTTTGCAGTTATGGGTAGAGCATTTAAATACCTTTCTTTTGATGTGCGTTTTGATTGGGTGGGAAATAGTTTTGAAAATACTACTTTTTTCGGCAAGGGTTAGCCCACGATTTTCTCGAAAAACTGAAAAAAAAAATCATTTTTGTGATTTATGCATCAATTGAAAGCTGGGTCGATGCTCTGTATTTTAGTGAAAACCGCATCATGTTTGGAGGCTTGGTTGAGGAAATAGAGCAACCGAAAGATAATTTGTGATGAGCTGGGTCGAAATTCTGTAATTTTACTTTTTGACTAATTTTTCGGAAACGAGCGATCGTATAACATTTTGGTTTGTAGTTGTGGGTAGAGCATTTAAATACCTTTCTTTTGATGTGCATTTTGATTGGGTGGGAAATAGTTTTGAAAATACTACTTTTTTCGGCAAGGGTTAGCCCACGATTTTCTCGAAAAACTGAAAAAAAATCATTTTTGTGATTTATGCATCAATTGAAAGGTGGGTCGATACTCTGTATTTTAGTGAAAACCGCATCATGTTTGGAGGCTTGGTTGAGGAAATAGAGCAACCGAAAGATAATTTGTGATGAGCTGGGTCGAAATTCTGTAATTTTACTTTTTGACTAATTTTTCGGAAACGAGCGATCGTATAACATTTTGGTTTGCAGTTCTGGGTAGAGCATTTAAATACCTTTCTTTTGATGTGTATTTTGATTGGTTGGGAAATAATTTTGAAAATACTACTTTTTTCGGCAAGGGTTAGCCCACGATTTTCTCGAAAAACTGAAAAAAAATCATTTTTGTGATTTATGCATCAATTGAAAGGTGGGTCGATGCTCTGTATTTTAGTGAAAACCGCATCATGTTTGGAGGCTTGGTTGAGGAAATAGAGCAACCGAAAGATAATTTGTGATGAGCTGGGTCGAAATTCTGTAATTTTACTTTTTGACTAATTTTTCGGAAACGAGCGATTGTATAACATTTTGGTTTACAGTTGTGGGTAGAGCATTTAAATACCTTTCTTTTGATGTGCATTTTGATTGGGTGGGAAATAGTTTTGAAAATACTACTTTTTCGGCAATGGGTTAGCCCACGATTTTCTCGAAAAACTGAAAAAAAATCATTTTTGAGATTTATGCATCAATTGAAAGGTGGGTCGATGCTCTGTATTTTAGTGAAAACCGCATCATGTTTGGAGGCTTGGTTGAGGAAATAGAGCAACAGAAAGATAATTTGTGATGAGCTGGGTCGAAATTCTGTAATTTTACTTTTTGACTAATTTTTCGGAAACGAGCGATCGTATAACATTTTGGTTTGCAGTTGTGGGTAGAGCATTTAAATACCTTTCTTTTGATGTGCATTTTGATTGGGTGGGAAATAGTTTTGAAAATACTACTTTTTCGGCAAGGGTTAGCCCACGATTTTCTCGAAAAACTGAAAAAAAATCATTTTTGAGATTTATGCATCAATTGAAAGGTGGGTCGATGCTCTGTATTTTAGTGAAAACCGCATCATGTTTGGAGGCTTGGTTGAGGAAATAGAGCAACAGAAAGATAATTTGTGATGAGCTGGGTCGAAATTCTGTAATTTTACTTTTTGACTAATTTTTCGGAAACGAGCGATCGTATAACATTTTGGTTTGCAGTTGTGGGTAGAGCATTTAAATACCTTTCTTTTGATGTGCATTTTGATTGGGTGGGAAATAGTTTTGAAAATACTACTTTTTTCGGCAATGGTTAGCCCACGATTTTCTCGAAAAACTGAAAAAAAAAATCATTTTTGTGATTTATGCATCAATTGAAAGCTGGGTCGATGCTCTGTATTTTAGTGACAACCGCATCATGTTTGGAGGCTTGGTTGAGGAAATAGAGCAACCGAAAGATAATTTGTGATGAGCTGGGTCGAAATTCTGTAATTTTACTTTTTGACTAATTTTTCGGAAACGAGCGATCGTATAACATTTTGGATTGCAGTTGTGGGTAGAGCATTTCAATACCTTTCTTTTGATGTGCATTTTGATTGGGTGGGAAATAGTTTTGCAAATACTACTTTTTTCGGCAAGGGTTAGCCCACGATTTTCTCGAAAAACTGAAAAAAAATCATTTTTGTGATTTATGCATCAATTGAAAGGTGGGTCGATGCTCTGTATTTTAGTGAAAACCGCATCATGTTTGGAGGCTTGGTTGAGGAAATAGAGCAACCGAAAGATAATTTGTGATGAGCTGGGTCAAAATTCTGTAATTTTACTTTTTGACTAATTTTTCGGAAACGAGCGATCGTATAACATTTTGGTTTGCAGTTGTGGGTAGAGCATTTAAATACCTTTCTTTTGATGTGCATTGTGATTGGGTGGGAAATAGTTTTGAAAATACTACTTTTTTCGGCAAGGGTTAGCCCACGATTTTCTCGAAAAACTGAAAAAAAATCATTTTTGTGATTTATGCATCAATTGAAAGGTGGGTCGATGCTCTGTATTTTAGTGAAAACTGCATCATGTTTGGAGGCTTGGTTGAGGAAATAGAGCAACCGAAAGATAATTTGTGATGAGCTGGGTCGAAATTCTGTAATTTTACTTTTTGACTAATTTTTCGGAAAAGAGAGATCGTATAACATTTTGGTTTGCAGTTGTTGGTAGAGCATTTAAATACCTTTCTTTTGATGTGCATTTTGATTGGGTAGGAAATAGTTTTGAAAATACTACTTTTTTCGACAAGGGTTAGCCCACGATTTTCTCGAAAAACTGAAAAAAAATCATTTTTGTGATTTATGCATCAATTGAAAGGTGGGTCGATGCTCTGTATTTTAGTGAAAACCGCATCATGTTTGGAGGCTTGGTTGAAGAAATAGAGCAACCGAAAGATAATTTGTGATGAGCTGGGTCGAAATTCTGTAATTTTACTTTTTGACTAATTTTTCGGAAACGAGCGATCGTATAACATTTTGGTTTGCAGTTGTGGGTAGAGCATTTAAATACCTTTCTTTTGATGTGCATTTTGATTGGGTGGGAAATAGTTTTGCAAATATTACTTTTTTTGGCAATGGTTAGCCCACGATTTTCTCGAAAAACTGAAAAAAAATCATTTTTGTGATTTATGCATCAATTGAAAGGTGGGTCGATGCTCTGTATTTTAGTGACAACCGCATCATGTTTGGAGGCTTGGTTGAGGAAATAGAGCAACCGAAAGATAATTTGTGATGAGCTGGGTCGAAATTCTGTAATTTTACTTTTTGACTAATTTTTCGGAAACGAACGATCGTATAACATTTTGGTTTTCAGTTGTGGGTAGAGCATTTAAATACCTTTCTTTTGATGTGCATTTTGATTGGGTGGGAAATAGTTTTGAAAATACTACTTTTTTCGGCAAGGGTTAGCCCACGATTTTCTCGAAAAACTGAAAAAAAATCATTTTTGAGATTTATGCATCAATTGAAAGCTGGGTCGATGCTCTGTATTTTAGTGAAAACCGCATCATGTTTGGAGGCTTGGTTGAGGAAATAGAGCAACCGAAAGATAATTTGTGATGAGCTGGGTCGAAATTCTGTAATTTTACTTTTTGACTAATTTTTCGGAAACGAGCGATCGTATAACATTTTGGTTTGCAGTTGTGGGTAGAGCATTTAAATACCTTTCTTTTGATGTGCATTTTGATTGGGTGGGAAATAGTTTTGAAAATACTACTTTTTTCGGCAAGGGTTAGCCCACGATTTTCTCGAAAAACTGAAAAAAAATCATTTTTGTGATTTATGCATCAATTGAAAGGTGGGTCGATGCTCTGTATTTTAGTGAAAACTGCATCATGTTTGGAGGCTTGGTTGAGGAAATAGAGCAACCGAAAGATAATTTGTGATGAGCTGGGTCGAAATTCTGTAATTTTACTTTTTGACTAATTTTTCGGAAACGAGCGATCGTATAACATTTTGGTTTGCAGTTGTGGGTAGAGCATTTAAATACCTTTCTTTTGATGTGCATTTTGATTGGGTGGGAAATAGTTTTGAAAATACTACTTTTTTCGGCAAGGGTTAGCCCACGATTTTCTCGAAAAACTGAAAAAAAATCATTTTTGAGATTTATGCATCAATTGAAAGGTGGGTCGAAGCTCTGTATTTTAGTGAAAACCGCATTATGTTTGGAGGCTTGGTTGAGGAAATAGAGCAACCGAAAGATAATTTGTGATGAGCTGGGTCGAAATTCTGTAATTTTACTTTTTGACTAATTTTTCGGAAAAGAGAGATCGTATAACATTTTGGTTTGCAGTTGTGGGTAGAGCATTTAAATACCTTTCTTTTGATGTGCATTTTGATTGGGTGGGAAATAGTTTTGAAAATACTACTTTTTCGGCAAGGGTTAGCCCACGATTTTCTCGAAAAACTGAAAAAAAATCATTTTTGTGATTTATGCATCAATTGAAAGGTGGGTCGATGCTCTGTATTTTAGTGAAAACCGCATCATGTTTGGAGGCTTGGTTGAGGAAATAGAGCAACCGAAAGATAATTTGTGATGAGCTGGGTCGAAATTCTGTAATTTTACTTTTTGACTAATTTTTCGGAAAAGAGAGATCGTATAACATTTTGGTTTGCAGTTGTGGGTAGAGCATTTAAATACCTTTCTTTTGATGTGCATTTTGATTGGGTGGGAAATAGTTTTGAAAATACTACTTTTTTCGGCAAGGGTTAGCCCACGATTTTCTCGAAAAACTGAAAAAAAATCATTTTTGAGATTTATGCATCAATTGAAAGGTGGGTCGATGCTCTGTATTTTAGTGAAAACCGCATCATGTTTGGAGGCTTGGTTGAGGAAATAGAGCAACCGAAAGATAATTTGTGATGAGCTGGGTCGAAATTCTGTAATTTTACTTTTTGACTAATTTTTCGGAAACGAGCGATCGTATAACATTTTGGTTTGCAGTTGTGGGTAGAGCATTTAAATACCTTTCTTTTGATGTGTATTTTGATTGGGTGGGAAATAGTTTTGAAAATACTACTTTTTTCGGCAAGGGTTAGCCCACGATTTTCTCGAAAAACTGAAAAAAAATCATTTTTGTGATTTATGCATCAATTGAAAGGTGGGTCGATGCTCTGTATTTTAGTGAAAACCGCATCATGTTTGGAGGCTTGGTTGAGGAAATAGAGCAACCGAAAGATAATTTGTGATGAGCTGGGTCGAAATTCTGTAATTTTACTTTTTGACTAATTTTTCGGAAACGAGCGATCGTATAACATTTTGGTTTGCAGTTGTGGGTAGAGCATTTAAATACCTTTCTTTTGATGTGCATTTTAATTGGGTGGGAAATAGTTTTGAAAATACTACTTTTTTCGGCAAGGGTTAGCCCACGATTTTCTCGAAAAACTGAAAAAAAATCATTTTTGTGATTTATGCATCAATTGAAAGGTGGGTCGATGCTCTGTATTTTAGTGAAAACTGCATCATGTTTGGAGGCTTGGTTGAGGAAATAGAGCAACCGAAAGATAATTTGTGATGAGCTGGGTCGAAATTCTGTAATTTTACTTTTTGACTAATTTTTCGGAAACGAGCGATCGTATAACATTTTGGTTTGCAGTTGTGGGTAGAGCATTTAAATACCTTTCTTTTGATGTGCATTTTGATTGGGTGGGAAATAGTTTTGAAAATACTACTTTTTCGGCAAGGGTTAGCCCACGATTTTCTCGAAAAACTGAAAAAAAATCATTTTTGTGATTTATGCATCAATTGAAAGGTGGGTCGATGCTCTGTATTTTAGTGAAAACCGCATCATGTTTGGAGGCTTGGTTGAGGAAATAGAGCAACCGAAAGATAATTTGTGATGAGCTGGGTCGAAATTCTGTAATTTTACTTTTTGACTAATTTTTCGGAAACGAGCGATCGTATAACATTTTCGTTTGCAGTTGTGGGTAGAGCATTTAAATACCTTTCTTTTGATGTGCATTTTGATTGGGTGGGAAATAGTTTTGAAAATACTACTTTTTTCGGCAAGGGTTAGCCCACGATTTTCTCGAAAAACTGAAAAAAAATCATTTTTGTGATTTATGCATCAATTGAAAGGTGGGTCGATGCTCTGTATTTTAGTGAAAACCGCATCATGTTTGGAGGCTTGGTTGAGGAAATAGAGCAACCGAAAGATAATTTGTGATGAGCTGGGTCGAAATTCTGTAATTTTACTTTTTGACTAATTTTTCGGAAACGAGCGATCGTATAACATTTTGGTTTGCAGTTGTGGGTAGAGCATTTTAATACCTTTCTTTTGATGTGCATTTTGATTGGGTGGGAAATAGTTTTGAAAATACTACTTTTTTCGGCAAGGGTTAGCCCACGATTTTCTCGAAAAACTGAAAAAAAATCATTTTTGTGATTTATGCATCAATTGAAAGGTGGGTCGATGCTCTGTATTTTAGTGAAAACTGCATCATGTTTGGAGGCTTGGTTGAGGAAATAGAGCAACCGAAAGATAATTTGTGATGAGCTGGGTCGAAATTCTGTAATTTTACTTTTTGACTAATTTTTCGGAAACGAGCGATCGTATAACATTTTGGTTTGCAGTTGTGGGTAGAGCATTTAAATACCTTTCTTTTGATGTGCATTTTGATTGGGTGGGAAATAGTTTTGAAAATACTACTTTTTCGGCAAGGGTTAGCCCACGATTTTCTCGAAAAACTAAAAAAAAATCATTTTTGTGATTTATGCATCAATTGAAAGGTGGGTCGATGCTCTGTATTTTAGTGAAAACCGCATCATGTTTGGAGGCTTGGTTGAGGAAATAGAGCAACCGAAAGATAATTTGTGATGAGCTTTCGGAAACGAGCGATCGTATAACATTTTGGTTTGCAGTTGTGGGTAGAGCATTTAAATACCTTTCTTTTGATGTGCATTTTGATTGGGTGGGAAATAGTTTTGAAAATACTACTTTTTCGGCAAGGGTTAGCCCACGATTTTCTCGAAAAACTGAAAAAAAATCATTTTTTTGATTTATGCATCAATTGAAAGGTGGGTCGATGCTCTGTATTTTAGTGAAAACCGCATCATGTTTGGAGGCTTGGTTGAGGAAATAGAGCAACCGAAAGATAATTTGTGATGAGCTGGGTCGAAATTCTGTAATTTTACTTTTTGACTAATTTTTCGGAAACTAACGATCGTATAACATTTTGGTTTTCAGTTGTGGGTAGAGCATTTAAATACCTTTCTTTTGATGTGCATTTTGATTGGGTGGGAAATAGTTTTGAAAATACTACTTTTTTCGGCAAGGGTTAGCCCACGATTTTCTCGAAAAACTGAAAAAAAATCATTTATGTGATTTATGCATCAATTGAAAGGTGGGTCGATGCTCTGTATTTTAGTGAAAACCGCATCATGTTTGGAGGCTTGGTTGAGGAAATAGAGCAACCGAAAGATAATTTGTGATGAGCTGGGTCGAAATTCTGTAATTTTACTTTTTGACTAATTTTTCGGAAACGAGCGATCGTATAACATTTTGGTTTGCAGTTGTGGGTAGAGCATTTTAATACCTTTCTTTTGATGTGCATTTTGATTGGGTGGGAAATAGTTTTGAAAATACTACTTTTTTCGGCAAGGGTTAGCCCACGATTTTCTCGAAAAACTGAAAAAAAATCATTTTTGTGATTTATGCATCAATTGAAAGGTGGGTCGATGCTCTGTATTTTAGTGAAAACTGCATCATGTTTGGAGGCTTGGTTGAGGAAATAGAGCAACCGAAAGATAATTTGTGATGAGCTGGGTCGAAATTCTGTAATTTTACTTTTTGACTAATTTTTCGGAAACGAGCGATCGTATAACATTTTGGTTTGCAGTTGTGGGTAGAGCATTTAAATACCTTTCTTTTGATGTGCATTTTGATTGGGTGGGAAATAGTTTTGCAAATGCTACTTTTTTCGGCAAGGGTTAGCCCACGATTTTCTCGAAAAACTGAAAAAAAAATCATTTTTGTGATTTATGCATCAATTGAAAGGTGGGTCGATGATCTGTATTTTAGTGACAACCGCATCATGTTTGGAGGCTTGGTTGAGGAAATAGAGCAACCGAAAGATAATTTGTGATGAGCTGGGTCGAAATTCTGTAATTTTACTTTTTGACTAATTTTTCGGAAACGAGCGATCGTATAACATTTTGGTTTGCAGTTGTGGGTAGAGCATTTAAATACCTTTCTTTTGATGTGCATTTTGATTGGGTGGGAAATAGTTTTGAAAATACTACTTTTTCGGCAAGGGTTAGCCCACGATTTTCTCGAAAAACTGAAAAAAATCATTTTTGAGATTTATGCATCAATTGAAAGGTGGGTCGATGCTCTGTATTTTAGTGAAAACCGCATCATGTTTGGAGGTTTGGTTGAAGAAATAGAGCAACCGAAAGATAATTTGTGATGAGCTGGGTCGAAATTCTGTAATTTTACTTTTTGACTAATTTTTCGGAAACGAGCGATCGTATAACATTTTGGTTTGCAGTTGTGGGTAGAGCATTTAAATACCTTTCTTTTGATGTGCATTTTGATTGGGTGGGAAATAGTTTTGAAAATACTACTTTTTTCGGCAAGGGTTAGCCCACGATTTTCTCGAAAAACTGAAAAAAATCATTTTCGAGATTTATGCATCAATTGAAAGGTGGGTCGAAGCTCTGTATTTTAGTGAAAACCGCATCATGTTTGGAGGCTTGGTTGAGGAAATAGAGCAACCGAAAGATAATTTGTGATGAGCTGGGTCGAAATTCTGTAATTTTACTTTTTGACTAATTTTTCGGAAAAGAGAGATCGTATAACATTTTGGTTTGCAGTTGTGGGTAGAGCATGTAAATACCTTTCTTTTGATGTGCATTTTGATTGGGTGGGAAATAGTTTTAAAAATACTACTTTTTTCGGCAAGGGTTAGCCCACGATTTTCTCGAAAAACTGAAAAAAAATCATTTTTGTGATTTATGCATCAATTGAAAGGTGGGTCGATGCTCTGTATTTTAGTGAAAACCGCATCATGTTTGGAGGCTTGGTTGAGGAAATAGAGCAACCCAAAGATAATTTGTGATGAGCTGGGTCGAAATTCTGTAATTTTACTTTTTGACTAATTTTTCGGAAACAAGCGATCGTATAACATTTTGGTTTGCAGTTGTGGGTAGAGCATTTAAATACCTTTCTTTTGATGTGCATTTTGATTGGGTGAGAAATAGTTTTGAAAATACTACTTTTTTCGGCAAGGGTTAGCCCACGATTTTCTCAAAAAACTGAAAAAAAATCATTTTTGTGATTTATGCATCAATTGAAAGGTGGGTCGAAGCTCTGTATTTTAGTGAAAACCGCATCATGTTTGGAGGCTTGGTTGAGGAAATAGAGCAACCGAAAGATAATTTGTGATGAGCTGGGTCGAAATTCTGTAATTTTACTTTTTGACTAATTTTTCGGAAACGAGAGATCGTATAACATTTTGGTTTGCAGTTGTGGGTAGAGCATTTAAATACCTTTCTTTTGATGTGCATTTTGATTGGATGGGAAATAGTTTTGAAAATACTACTTTTTCGGCAAAGGGTTAGCCCACGATTTTCTCGAAAAACTGAAAAAAAATCATTTTTGTGATTTATGCATCAATTGAAAGGTGGGTCGATGCTCTGTATTTTAGTGAAAACCGCATCATGTTTGGAGGCTTGGTTGAGGAAATAGAGCAACCGAAAGATAATTTGTGATGAGCTGGGTCGAAATTCTGTAATTTTACTTTTTGACTAATTTTTCGGAAAAGAGAGATCGTATAACATTTTGGTTTGCAGTTGTGGGTAGATGATGTGCATTTTGATTGGGTGGGAAATAGTTTTGAAAATACTACTTTTTCGGCAATGGGTTAGCCCACGATTTTCTCGAAAAACTGAAAAAAAATCATTTTTGAGATTTATGCATCAATTGAAAGGTGGGTCGATGCTCTGTATTTTAGTGAAAACCGCATCATGTTTGGAGGCTTGGTTGAGGAAATAGAGCAACCGAAAGATAATTTGTGATGAGCTGGGTCGAAATTCTGTAATTTTACTTTTTGACTAATTTTTCGTAAAAGAGAGATCGTATAACATTTTGGTTTGCAGTTGTGGGTAGAGCATTTAAATACCTTTCTTTTGATGTGCATTTTGATTGGGTGAGTAATAGTTTTGAAAATACTACTTTTTTCGGCAAGGGTTAGCCCACGATTTTCTCAAAAAACTGAAAAAAAATCATTTTTGTGATTTATGCATCAATTGAAAGGTGGGTCGAAGCTCTGTATTTTAGTGAAAACCGCATCATGTTTGGAGGCTTGGTTGAGGAAATAGAGCAACCGAAAGATAATTTGTGATGAGCTGGGTCGAAATTCTGTAATTTTACTTTTTGACTAATTTTTCGGAAACGAGAGATCGTATAACATTTTGGTTTGCAGTTGTGGGTAGAGCATTTAAATACCTTTCTTTTGATGTGCATTTTGATTGGGTGGGAAATAGTTTTGAAAATACTACTTTTTCGGCAATGGGTTAGCCCACGATTTTCTCGAAAAACTGAAAAAAAATCATTTTTGTGATTTATGCATCAATTGAAAGGTGGGTCGATGCTCTGTATTTTAGTGAAAACCGCATCATGTTTGGAGGCTTGGTTGAGGAAATAGAGCAACCGAAAGATAATTTGTGATGAGCTGGGTCGAAATTCTGTAATTTTACTTTTTGACTAATTTTTCGGAAAAGAGAGATCGTATAACATTTTGGTTTGCAGTTGTGGGTAGAGCATTTAAATACCTTTCTTTTGATGTGCATTTTGATTGGGTGGGAAATAGTTTTGAAAATACTACTTTTTCGGCAAGGGTTAGCCCACGATTTTCTCGAAAAACTGAAAAAAAATCATTTTTGAGATTTATGCATCAATTGAAAGGTGGGTCGATGCTCTGTATTTTAGTGAAAACCGCATCATGTTTGGAGGCTTGGTTGAGGAAATAGAGCAACCGAAAGATAATTTGTGATGAGCTGGGTCGAAATTCTGTAATTTTACTTTTTGACTAATTTTTCGTAAAAGAGAGATCGTATAACATTTTGGTTTGCAGTTGTGGGTAGAGCATTTAAATACCTTTCTTTTGATGTGCATTTTGATTGGGTGGGAAATAGTTTTGAAAATACTACTTTTTTCGGCAAGGGTTAGCCCACGATTTTCTCGAAAAACTGAAAAAAAAAACCATTTTTGTGATTTAGGCATCAATTGAAAGGTAGGTCGATGCTCTGTATTTTAGTGAAAACCGCATCATGTTTGGAGGCTTGGTTGAGGAAATAGAGCAACCGAAAGATAATTTGTGATGAGCTGGGTCGAAATTCTGTAATTTTACTTTTTGACTAATTTTTCGGAAACGAGCGATCGTATAACATTTTGGTTTGCAGTTGTGGGTAGAGCATTTAAATACCTTTCTTTTGATGTGCATTTTGATTGGGTGGGAAATAGTTTTGAAAATACTACTTTTTTCGGCAAGGGTTAGCCCACGATTTTCTCGAAAAACTGAAAAAAAATCATTTTTGTGATTTATGCATCAATTGAAAGGTGGGTCGATGCTCTGTGTTTTAGTGAAAACCGCATCATGTTTGGAGGCTTGGTTGAGGAAATAGAGCAACCGAAAGATAATTTGTGATGAGCTGGGTCGAAATTCTGTAATTTTACTTTTTGACTAATTTTTCGGAAACGAGCGATCGTATAACATTTTGGTTTGCAGTTGTGGGTAGAGCATTTAAATACCTTTCTTTTGATGTGCATTTTGATTGGGTGGGAAATAGTTTTGAAAATACTACTTTTTTCGGCAAGGGTTAGCCCACGATTTTCTCGAAAAACTGAAAAAAAATCATTTTTGTGATTTATGCATCAATTGAAAGGTGGGTCGATGCTCTGTATTTTAGTGAAAACCGCATCATGTTTGGAGGCTTGGTTGAGGAAATAGAGCAACCGAAAGATAATTTGTGATGAGCTGGGTCGAAATTCTGTAATTTTACTTTTTGACTAATTTTTCGGAAACGAGCGATCGTATAACATTTTGGTTTGCAGTTGTGGGTAGAGCATTTAAATACCTTTCTTTTGATGTGCATTTTGATTGGGTGGGAAATAGTTTTGAAAATACTACTTTTTTCGGCAAGGGTTAGCCCACGATTTTCTCGAAAAACTGAAAAAAAAATCATTTTTGTGATTTATGCATCAATTGAAAGCTGGGTCGATGCTCTGTATTTTAGTGAAAACCGCATCATGTTTGGAGGCTTGGTTAAGGAAATAGAGCAACCGAAAGATAATTTGTGATGAGCTGGGTCGAAATTCTGTAATTTTACTTTTTGACTAATTTTTCGGAAAAGAGAGATCGTATAACATTTTGGTTTGCAGTTGTGGGTAGAGCATTTAAATACCTTTCTTTTGATGTGCATTTTGATTGGGTGGGAAATAGTTTTGAAAATACTACTTTTTTCAGCAAATGGGTTAGCGCACGATTTTCCCGAAAAACTGAAAAAAAAAATCATTTTTGTGATTTATGCATCAATTGAAAGGTGGGTCGATGCTCTGTATTTTAGTGAAAACCGCATCATGTTTGGAGGCTTAGTTGAGGAAATAGAGCAACCGAAAGATAATTTGTGATGAGCTGGGTCGAAATTCTGTAATTTTACTTTTTGACTAATTTTTCGGAAACGAGCGATTGTATAACATTTTGGTTTGCAGTTGTGGGTAGAGCATGTAAATACCTTTCTTTTGATGTGTATTTTGATTGGGTGGGAAATAGTTTTGAAAATACTACTTTTTTCGGCATGGGGTTAGCTCACGATTTTCTCGAAAAACTGAAAAAAAATCATTTTTGTGATTTATGCATCAATTGAAAGGTGGGTCGATGCTCTGTATTTTAGTGAAAACCGCACCATGTTTGGAGGCTTGGTTGAGGAAATAGAGCAACCTAAAGATAATTTGTGATGAGCTGGGTCGAAATTCTGTAATTTTACTTTTTGACTAATTTTTCGGAAACGAGCGATCGTATAACATTTTGGTTTGCAGTTGTGGGTAGAGCATTTAAATACCTTTCTTTTGATGTGCATTTTGATTGGGTGGGAAATAGTTTTGAAAATACTACTTTTTCGGCAATGGGTTAGCCCACGATTTTCTCGAAAAACTGAAAAAAAATCATTTTTGAGATTTATGCATCAATTGAAAGGTGGGTCGATGCTCTGTATTTTAGTGACAACCGCATCATGTTTGGAGGCTTGGTTGAGGAAATAGAGCAACCGAAATATAATTTGTGATGAGCTGGGTCGAAATTCTGTAATTTTACTTTTTGACTAATTTTTCGGAAACGAGCGATCGTATAACATTTTGGTTTGCAGTTGTGGGTAGAGCATTTAAATACCTTTCTTTTGATGTGCATTTTGATTGGGTGGGAAATAGTTTTGAAAATACTACTTTTTTCGGCAAGGGTTAGCCCACGATTTTCTCGAAAAACTGAAAAAAAATCATTTTTGTGATTTATGGATCAATTGAAAGGTGGGTCGATGCTTTGTATTTTAGGGAAAACCGCATCATGTTTGGAGGCTTGGTTGAGGAAATAGAGCAACCGAAAGATAATTTGTGATGAGCTGGGTCGAAATTCTGTAATTTTACTTTTTGACTAATTTTTCGGAAACGAGCGATCGTATAACATTTTGGTTTGCAGTTGTGGGTAGAGCATTTAAATACCTTTCTTTTGATGTGCATTTTGATTGGGTGGGAAATAGTTTTGAAAATACTACTTTTTTCGGCAAGGGTTAGCCCACGATTTTCTCGAAAAACTGAAAAAAAATCATTTTTGTGATTTATGCATCAATTGAAAGGTGGGTCGATGCTCTGTGTTTTAGTGAAAACCGCATCATGTTTGGAGGCTTGGTTGAGGAAATAGAGCAACCGAAAGATAATTTGTGATGAGCTGGGTCGAAATTCTGTAATTTAATTTTTGACTAATTTTTCGGAAACGAGCGATCGTATAACATTTTGGTTTGCAGTTGTGGGTAGAGCATTTAAATACCTTTCTTTTGATGTGCATTTTGATTGGGTGGGAAATAGTTTTGAAAATACTACTTTTTTCGGCAAGGGTTAGCCCACGATTTTCTCGAAAAACTGAAAAAAAATCATTTTTGTGATTTATGCATCAATTGAAAGGTGGGTCGATGCTCTGTATTTTAGTGAAAACCGCATCATGTTTGGAGGCTTGGTTGAGGAAATAGAGCAACCGAAAGATAATTTGTGATGAGCTGGGTCGAAATTCTGTAATTTTACTTTTTGACTAATTTTTCGGAAACGAGCGATCGTATAACATTTTGGTTTGCAGTTGTGGGTAGAGCATTTAAATACCTTTCTTTTGATGTGCATTTTGATTGGGTGGGAAATAGTTTTGAAAATACTACTTTTTTCGGCAAGGGTTAGCCCACGATTTTCTCGAAAAACTGAAAAAAAAATCATTTTTGTGATTTATGCATCAATTGAAAGCTGGGTCGATGCTCTGTATTTTAGTGAAAACCGCATCATGTTTGGAGGCTTGGTTAAGGAAATAGAGCAACCGAAAGATAATTTGTGATGAGCTGGGTCGAAATTCTGTAATTTTACTTTTTGACTAATTTTTCGGAAAAGAGAGATCGTATAACATTTTGGTTTGCAGTTGTGGGTAGAGCATTTAAATACCTTTCTTTTGATGTGCATTTTGATTGGGTGGGAAATAGTTTTGAAAATACTACTTTTTTCAGCAAATGGGTTAGCGCACGATTTTCTCGAAAAACTGAAAAAAAAAATCATTTTTGTGATTTATGCATCAATTGAAAGGTGGGTCGATGCTCTGTATTTTAGTGAAAACCGCACCATGTTTGGAGGCTTGGTTGAGGAAATAGAGCAACCTAAAGATAATTTGTGATGAGCTGGGTCGAAATTCTGTAATTTTACTTTTTGACTAATTTTTCGGAAACGAGCGATCGTATAACATTTTGGTTTGCAGTTGTGGGTAGAGCATTTAAATACCTTTCTTTTGATGTGCATTTTGATTGGGTGGGAAATAGTTTTGAAAATACTACTTTTTCGGCAATGGGTTAGCCCACGATTTTCTCGAAAAACTGAAAAAAAATCATTTTTGAGATTTATGCATCAATTGAAAGGTGGGTCGATGCTCTGTATTTTAGTGACAACCGCATCATGTTTGGAGGCTTGGTTGAGGAAATAGAGCAACCGAAAGATAATTTGTGATGAGCTGGGTCGAAATTCTGTAATTTTACTTTTTGACTAATTTTTCGGAAACGAGCGATCGTATAACATTTTGGTTTGCAGTTGTGGGTAGAGCATTTAAATACCTTTCTTTTGATGTGCATTTTGATTGGGTGGGAAATAGTTTTGAAAATACTACTTTTTCGGCAATGGGTTAGCCCACGATTTTCTCGAAAAACTGAAAAAAAATCATTTTTGAGATTTATGCATCAATTGAAAGGTGGGTCGATGCTCTGTATTTTAGTGACAACCGCATCATGTTTGGAGGCTTGGTTGAGGAAATAGAGCAACCGAAAGATAATTTGTGATGAGCTGGGTCGAAATTCTGTAATTTTACTTTTTGACTAATTTTTCGGAAACGAGCGATCGTATAACATTTTGGTTTGCAGTTGTGGGTAGAGCATTTAAATACCTTTCTTTTGATGTGCATTTTGATTGGGTGGGAAATAGTTTTGAAAATACTCCTTTTTTCGGCAAGGGTTAGCCCACGAATTTCTCGAAAAACTGAAAAAAAAAATCATTTTTGATGTGCATTTTGATTGGGTGGGAAATAGTTTTGAAAATACTACTTTTTTCGGCAAGGGTTAGCCCACGATTTTCTCGAAAAACTGAAAAAAAATCATTTTTGTGATTTATGCATCAATTGAAAGGTGGGTCGATGCTTTGTATTTTAGGGAAAACCGCATCATGTTTGGAGGCTTGGTTGAGGAAATAGAGCAACCGAAAGATAATTTGTGATGAGCTGGGTCGAAATTCTGTTATTTTACTTTTTGACTAATTTTTCGGAAACGAGCGATCGTATAACATTTTGGTTTGCAGTTGTGGGTAGAGCATTTAAATACATTTCTTTTGATGTGTATTTTGATTGGGTGGGAAATAGTTTTGAAAATACTACTTTTTTGGACAAGGGTTAGCCCACGATTTTCTCGAAAAACTGAAAAAAAATCATTTTTGTGATTTATGAATCAATTGAAAGGTGGGTCGATGCTCTGTATTTTAGTGAAAACCGCATCATGTTTGGAGGCTTGGTTGAGGAAATAGAGCAACCGAAAGATAATTTGTGATGAGCTGGGTCGAAATTCTGTAATTTTACTTTTTGACTACTTTTTCGGAAACGAGCGATCGTATAACATTTTGGTTTGCAGTTGTGGGTAGAGCATTTAAATACATTTCTTTTGATGTGTATTTTGATTGGGTGGGAAATAGTTTTGAAAATACTACTTTTTCGGCAATGGGTTAGCCTACGATTTTCTCGAAAAACTGAAAAAAAATCATTTTTGTGATTTATGCATCAATTGAAAGGTGGGTCGATGATCTGTATTTTAGTGAAAACCGCATCATGTTTGGAGGCTTGGTTGAGGAAATAGAGCAACCGAAAGATAATTTGTGATGAGCTGGGTCGAAATTCTGTAATTTTACTTTTTGACTAATTTTTCGGAAACGAGCGATCGTATAACATTTTGGTTTGCAGTTGTGGGTAGAGCATTTAAATACCTTTCTTTTGATGTGCATTTTGATTGGGTGGGAAATAGTTTTGAAAATACTACTTTTTTCGGCAAGGGTTAGCCCACGATTTTCTCGAAAAACTGAAAAAAAATCATTTTTGTGATTTATGCATCAATTGAAAGGTGGGTCGATGCTCTGTATTTTAGTGAAAACCGCATCATGTTTGGAGGCTTGGTTGAGGAAATAGAGCAACCGAAAGATAATTTGTGATGAGCTGGGTCGAAATTCTGTAATTTTACTTTTTGACTAATTTTTCGGAAACTAGCGATCGTATAACATTTTGGTTTGCAGTTGTGGGTAGAGCATTTAAATACCTTTCTTTTGATGTGCATTTTGATTGGGTGGGAAATAGTTTTGAAAACACTACTTTTTTCGGCAAGGGTTAGCCCACGATTTTCTCGAAAAACTGAAAAAAAAATCATTTTTGTGATTTATGCATCAATTGAAAGCTGGGTCGATGCTCTGTATTTTAGTGAAAACCGCATCATGTTTGGAGGCTTGGTTAAGGAAATAGAGCAACCGAAAGATAATTTGTGATGAGCTGGGTCGAAATTCTGTAATTTTACTTTTTGACTAATTTTTCGGAAAAGAGAGATCGTATAACATTTTGGTTTGCAGTTGTGGGTAGAGCATTTAAATACCTTTCTTTTGATGTGCATTTTGATTGGGTGGGAAATAGTTTTGAAAATACTACTTTTTTCAGCAAATGGGTTAGCGCACGATTTTCTCGAAAAACTGAAAAAAAAAAATCATTTTTGTGATTTATGCATCAATTGAAAGGTGGGTCGATGCTCTGTATTTTAGTGAAAACCGCATCATGTTTGGAGGCTTAGTTGAGGAAATAGAGCAACCGAAAGATAATTTGTGATGAGCTGGGTCGAAATTCTGTAATTTTACTTTTTGACTAATTTTTCGGAAACGAGCGATTGTATAACATTTTGGTTTGCAGTTGTGGGTAGAGCATTTAAATACCTTTCTTTTGATGTGTATTTTGATTGGGTGGGAAATAGTTTTGAAAATACTACTTTTTTTGGCATGGGGTTAGCTCACGATTTTCTCGAAAAACTGAAAAAAAATCATTTTTGTGATTTATGCATCAATTGAAAGGTGGGTCGATGCTCTGTATTTTAGTGAAAACCGCACCATGTTTGGAGGCTTGGTTGAGGAAATAGAGCAACCTAAAGATAATTTGTGATGAGCTGGGTCGAAATTCTGTAATTTTACTTTTTGACTAATTTTTCGGAAACGAGCGATCGTATAACATTTTGGTTTGCAGTTGTGGGTAGAGCATTTAAATACCTTTCTTTTGATGTGCATTTTGATTGGGTGGGAAATAGTTTTGAAAATACTACTTTTTCGGCAATGGGTTAGCCCACGATTTTCTCGAAAAACTGAAAAAAAATCATTTTTGAGATTTATGCATCAATTGAAAGGTGGGTCGATGCTCTGTATTTTAGTGACAACCGCATCATGTTTGGAGGCTTGGTTGAGGAAATAGAGCAACCGAAAGATAATTTGTGATGAGCTGGGTCGAAATTCTGTAATTTTACTTTTTGACTAATTTTTCGGAAACGAGCGATCGTACAACATTTTGGTTTGCAGTTGTGGGTAGAGCATTTAAATACCTTTCTTTTGATGTGCATTTTGATTGGGTGGGAAATAGTTTTGAAAATACTCCTTTTTTCGGCAAGGGTTAGCCCACGAATTTCTCGAAAAACTGAAAAAAAAAATCATTTTTGATGTGCATTTTGATTGGGTGGGAAATAGTTTTGAAAATACTACTTTTTTCGGCAAGGGTTAGCCCACGATTTTCTCGAAAAACTGAAAAAAAATCATTTTTGTGATTTATGCATCAATTGAAAGGTGGGTCGATGCTTTGTATTTTAGGGAAAACCGCATCATGTTTGGAGGCTTGGTTGAGGAAATAGAGCAACCGAAAGATAATTTGTGATGAGCTGGGTCGAAATTCTGTTATTTTACTTTTTGACTAATTTTTCGGAAACGAGCGATCGTATAACATTTTGGTTTGCAGTTGTGGGTAGAGCATTTAAATACATTTCTTTTGATGTGTATTTTGATTGGGTGGGAAATAGTTTTGAAAATACTACTTTTTTCGGCAAGGGTTAGCCCACGATTTTCTCGAAAAACTGAAAAAAAATCATTTTTGTGATTTATGCATCAATTGAAAGGTGGGTCGATGCTCTGTATTTTAGTGAAAACCGCATCATGTTTGGAGGCTTGGTTGAGGAAATAGAGCAACCGAAAGATAATTTGTGATGAGCTGGGTCGAAATTCTGTAATTTTACTTTTTGACTACTTTTTCGGAAACGAGCGATCGTATAACATTTTGGTTTGCAGTTGTGGGTAGAGCATTTAAATACATTTCTTTTGATGTGTATTTTGATTGGGTGGGAAATAGTTTTGAAAATACTACTTTTTCGGCAATGGGTTAGCCCACGATTTTCTCGAAAAACTGAAAAAAAATCATTTTTGTGATTTATGCATCAATTGAAAGGTGGGTCGATGATCTGTATTTTAGTGAAAACCGCATCTTGGTTGAGGAAATAAAGCAACCGAAAGATAATTTGTGATGAGCTGGGTCGAAATTCTGTAATTTTACTTTTTGACTAATTTTTCGGAAAAGAGAGATCGTATAACATTTTGGTTTGCAGCTGTTGGTAGAGCATTTAAATACCTTTCTTTTGATGTGTATTTTGATTGGGTGGGAAATAGTTTTGAAAATACTACTTTTTTGGCAATGGGTTAGCCCACGATTTCCTCGAAAAACTGAAAAAAAAATCATTTTTGTGATTAATGCATCAATTGAAAGGTGGGTCGATGCTCTGTATTTTAGTGAAAACCGCATCATGTTTGGAGGCTTGGTTGAGGAAATAGAGCAACCGAAAGATAATTTGTGATGAGCTGGGTCGAAATTCTGTAATTTTACTTTTTGACTACTTTTTCGGAAACGAGCGATCGTATAACATTTTGGTTTGCAGTTGTGGGTAGAGCATTTAAATACATTTCTTTTGATGTGTATTTTGATTGGGTGGGAAATAGTTTTGAAAATACTACTTTTTCGGCAATGGGTTAGCCCACGATTTTCTCGAAAAACTGAAAAAAAATCATTTTTGTGATTTATGCATCAATTGAAAGGTGGGTCGATGATCTGTATTTTAGTGAAAACCGCATCTTGGTTGAGGAAATAAAGCAACCGAAAGATAATTTGTGATGAGCTGGGTCGAAATTCTGTAATTTTACTTTTTGACTAATTTTTCGGAAAAGAGAGATCGTATAACATTTTGGTTTGCAGCTGTTGGTAGAGCATTTAAATACCTTTCTTTTGATGTGTATTTTGATTGGGTGGGAAATAGTTTTGAAAATACTACTTTTTTGGCAATGGGTTAGCCCACGATTTTCTCGAAAAACTGAAAAAAAAATCATTTTTGTGATTAATGCATCAATTGAAAGGTGGGTCGATGCTCTGTATTTTAGTGAAAACCGCATCATGTTTGGAGGCTTGGTTGAGGAAATAGAGCAACCGAAAGATAATTTGTGATGAGCTGGGTCGAAATTCTGTAATTTTACTTTTTGACTACTTTTTCGGAAACGAGCGATCGTATAACATTTTGGTTTGCAGTTGTGGGTAGAGCATTTAAATACCTTTCTTTTGATGTGCATTTTGATTGCGTGGGAAATAGTTTTGAAAATACTACTTTTTTCGGCAAGGGTTAGCCCACGATTTTCTCGAAAAACTGAAAAAAAATCATTTATGTTATTTATGCATCAATTGAATGGTGGGTCGAAGCTCTGTATTTTAGTGAAAACCGCATCATGTTTGGAGGCTTGGTTGAGGAAATAGAGCAACCGAAAGATAATTTGTGATGAGCTGGGTCGAAATTCTGTAATTTTACTTTTTGACTAATTTTTCGGAAACGAGCGATCGTATAACATTTTGGTTTGCAGTTGTTTGTAGAGCATTTAAATACCTTTCTTTTGATGTGCATTTTGATTGGGTGGGAAATAGTTTTGAAAATACTACTTTTTCGGCAATGGGTTAGCCCACGATTTTCTCGAAAAACTGAAAAAAAAATCATTTTTGTGATTTATGCATCAATTGAAAGGTGGGTCGATGATCTGTATTTTAGTGAAAACCGCATCATGTTTGGAAGCTTGGTTGAGGAAATAGAGCAACCGAAAGATAATTTGTGATGAGCTGGGTCGAAATTCTGTAATTTGACTTTTTGACTAATTTTTCGGAAAAGAGAGATCGTATAACATTTTGGTTTGCAGTTGTTGGTAGAGCATTTAAATACCTTTCTTTTGATGTGCATTTTGATTGGGTGGGAAATTGTTTTGAAAATACTACTTTTTTCGACAAGGGTTAGCCCACGATTTTCTCGAAAAACTGAAAAAAAATCATTTTTGTGATTTATGCATCAATTGAAAGGTGGGTTGATGCTCTGTATTTTAGTGAAAACCGCATCATGTTTGGAGGCTTGGTTGAGGAAATAGAGCAACCGAAAGATAATTTGTGATGAGCTGGGTCGAAATTCTGTAATTTTACTTTTTGACTAATTTTTCGGAAACGAGCGATCGTATAACATTTTGGTTTGCAGTTGTGGGTAGAGCATTTAAATACCTTTCTTTTGAAGTGCATTTTGATTGGGTGGGAAATAGTTTTGAAAATACTACTTTTTTGGCAATGGGTTAGCCCACGATTTTCTCGAAAAACTGAAAAAAAATCATTTTTGTGATTTATGCATCAATTGATAGGTGGGTCGATGCTCTGTATTTTAGTGAAAACCGCATCATGTTTGGAGGCTTGGTTGAGGAAATAGAGCAACCGAAAGATAATTTGTGATGAGCTGGGTCGAAATTCTGTAATTTTACTTTTTGACTAATTTTTCGGAAACGAGCGATCGTATAACATTTTGGTTTGCAGTTGTGGGTAGAGCATTTAAATACCTTTCTTTTGAAGTGCATTTTGATTGGGTGGGAAATAGTTTTGAAAATACTACTTTTTTGGCAATGGGTTAGCCCACGATTTTCTCGAAAAACTGAAAAAAAATCATTTTTGTGATTTATGCATCAATTGATAGGTGGGTCGATGCTCTGTATTTTAGTGAAAACCGCATCATGTTTGGAGGCTTGGTTGAGGAAATAGAGCAACCGAAAGATAATTTGTGATGAGCTGGGTCGAAATTCTGTAATTTTACTTTTTGACTAATTTTTCGGAAACGAGCGATCGTATAACATTTTGGTTTGCAGTTGTTTGTAGAGCATTTAAATACCTTTCTTTTGATGTGCATTTTGATTGGGTGGGAAATAGTTTTGAAAATACTACTTTTTCGGCAATGGGTTAGCCCACGATTTTCTCGAAAAACTGAAAAAAAATCATTTTTGTGATTTATGCATCAATTGAAAGGTGGGTTGATGCTCTGTATTTTAGTGAAAACCGCATCATGTTTGGAGGCTTGGTTGAGGAAATAGAGCAACCGAAAGATAATTTGTGATGAGCTGGGTCGAAATTCTGTAATTTTACTTTTTGACTAATTTTTCGGAAACGAGCGATCGTATAACATTTTGGTTTGCAGTTGTGGGTAGAGCATTTAAATACCTTTCTTTTGACGTGTATTTTGATTGGGTGGGAAATAGTTTTGAAAATACTACTTTTTTGGCAATGGGTTAGCCCACGATTTTCTCGAAAAACTGAAAAAAAATCATTTTTGTGATTTATGCATCAATTGATAGGTGGGTCGATGCTCTGTATTTTAGTGAAAACCGCATCATGTTTGGAGGCTTGGTTGAGGAAATAGAGCAACCGAAAGATAATTTGTGATGAGCTGGGTCGAAATTCTGTAATTTTACTTTTTGACTAATTTTTCGGAAACAAGCGATCGTATAACATTTTGGTTTGCAGTTGTGGGTAGAGCATTTAAATACCTTTCTTTTGATGTGCATTTTGATTGGGTGGGAAATAGTTTTGAAAATACTACTTTTTTCGGCAAGGGTTAGCCCACGATTTTCTCGAAAAACTGAAAAAAATCATTTATGTGATTTATGCATCAATTGAAAGGTGGGTCGAAGCTCTGTATTTTAGTGAAAACCGCATCATGTTTGGAGGCTTGGTTGAGGAAATAGAGCAACCGAAAGATAATTTGTGATGAGCTGGGTCGAAATTCTGTAATTTTACTTTTTGACTAATTTTTCGGAAACGAGCGATCGTATAACATTTTGGTTTGCAGTTGTGGGTAGAGCATTTAAATACCTTTCTTTTGATGTGCATTTTGATTGGGTGGGAAATAGTTTTGAAAATACTACTTTTTCGGCAAGGGTTAGCCCATGATTTTCTCGAAAAACTGAAAAAAATTCATTTTTGTGATTTATGCATCAATTAAAAGGTGGGTCGATGCTCTGTATTTTAGTGAAAACCGCATCATGTTTGGAGGCTTGGTTGAGGAAATAGAGCAACCGAAAGATAATTTGTGATGAGCTGGGTCGAAATTCTGTAATTTTACTTTTTGAGTAATTTTTCGGAAAAGAGAGATCGTATAACATTTTGGTTTGCAGTTGTTGGTAGAGCATTTAAATACCTTTCTTTTGATGTGCATTTTGATTGGGTGGGAAATAGTTTTGAAAATACTACTTTTTTCGACAAGGGTTAGCCCACGATTTTCTCGAAAAACTGAAAAAAATCATTTTTGTGATTTATGCATCAATTGAAAGGTGGGTCGATGCTCTGTATTTTAGTGAAAACCGCATCATGTTTGGAGGCTTGGTTGAGGAAATAGAGCAACCGAAAGATAATTTGTGATGAGCTGGGTCGAAATTCTGTAATTTTACTTTTTGACTAATTTTTCGGAAACAAGCGATCGTATAACATTTTGGTTTGCAGTTGTGGGTAGAGCATTTAAATACCTTTCTTTTGATGTGCATTTTGATTGGGTGGGAAATAGTTTTGAAAATACTACTTTTTTCGGCAAGGGTTAGCCCACGATTTTCTCGAAAAACTGAAAAAAAATCATTTATGTGATTTATGCATCAATTGAAAGGTGGGTCGAAGCTCTGTATTTTAGTGAAAACCGCATCATGTTTGGAGGCTTGGTTGAGGAAATAGAGCAACCGAAAGATAATTTGTGATGAGCTGGGTCGAAATTCTGTAATTTTACTTTTTGACTAATTTTTCGGAAACGAGCGATCGTATAACATTTTGGTTTGCAGTTGTGGGTAGAGCATTTAAATACCTTTCTTTTGATGTGCATTTTGATTGGGTGGGAAATAGTTTTGAAAATACTACTTTTTTCGGCAAGGGTTAGCCCACGATTTTCTCGAAAAACTGAAAAAAAATCATTTTTGAGATTTATGCATCAATTGAAAGGTGGGTCGAAGCTCTGTATTTTAGTGAAAACCGCATCATGTTTGGAGGCTTGGTTGAGGAAATAGAGCAACCGAAAGATAATTTGTGATGAGCTGGGTCGAAATTCTGTAATTTTACTTTTTGACTAATTTTTCGGAAACGAGCGATCGTATAACATTTTGGTTTGCAGTTGTGGGTAGAGCATTTAAATACCTTTCTTTTGATGTGCATTTTGTATGGGAGGGAAATAGTTTTGAAAATACTACTTTTTTCGGCAAGGGTTAGCCCACGATTTTCTCGAAAAACTGAAAAAAAATCATTTTTGTGATTTATGCATCAATTGAAAGGTGGGTCGAAGCTCTGTATTTTAGTGAAAACCGCATCATGTTTGGAGGCTTGGTTGAGGAAATAGAGCAACCGAAAGATAATTTGTGATGCGCTGGGTCGAAATTCTGTAATTTTACTTTTTGACTAATTTTTCGGAAACGAGCGATCGTATAACATTTTGGTTTGCAGTTGTGGGTAGAGCATTTAAATACCTTTCTTTTGATGTGCATTTTGATTGGGTGGGAAATAGTTTTGAAAATACTACTTTTTTCGGCAAGGGTTAGAACACGATTTTCTCGAAAAAACTGAAAAAAAATCATTTTTGTGATTTATGCATCAATTGAAAGGTGGGTCGATGCTCTGCATTTTAGTGAAAACCGCATCATGTTTGGAGGCTTGGTTGAGGAAATAGAGCAACCGAAAGATAATTTGTGATGAGCTGGGTCGAAATTCTGTAATTTTACTTTTTGACTAATTTTTCGGAAAAGAGAGATCGTATAACATTTTGGTTTGCAGTTGTGGGTAGAGCATTTAAATACCTTTCTTTTGATGTGCATTTTGATTGGGTGGGAAATAGTTTTGAAAATACTACTTTTTCGGCAATGGGTTAGCCTACGATTTTCTCGAAAAACTGAAAAAAAATCATTTATGTGATTTATGCATCAATTGAAAGGTGGGTCGAAGCTCTGTATTTTAGTGAAAACCGCATCATGTTTGGAGGCTTGGTTGAGGAAATAGAGCAACCGAAAGATAATTTGTGATGAGCTGGGTCGAAATTCTGTAATTTTACTTTTTGACTAATTTTTCGGAAACGAGCGATCGTATAACATTTTGGTTTGCAGTTGTGGGTAGAGCATTTAAATACCTTTCTTTTGATGTGCATTTTGATTGGGTGGGAAATAGTTTTGAAAATACTACTTTTTCGGCAAGGGTTAGCCCATGATTTTCTCGAAAAACTGAAAAAAAATCATTTTTGTGATTTATGCATCAATTAAAAGGTGGGTCGATGCTCTGTATTTTAGTGAAAACCGCATCATGTTTGGAGGCTTGGTTGAGGAAATAGAGCAACCGAAAGATAATTTGTGATGAGCTGGGTCGAAATTCTGTAATTTTACTTTTTGAATAATTTTTCGGAAACGAGCGATCGTATAACATTTTGGTTTGCAGTTGTGGGTAGAGCATTTAAATACCTTTCTTTTGATGTGCATTTTGATTGGGTGGGAAATAGTTTTGAAAATACTACTTTTTTCGGCAAGGGTTAGCCCACGATTTTCTCGAAAAACTGAAAAAAAATCATTTTTGAGATTTATGCATCAATTGAAAGGTGGGTCGAAGCTCTGTATTTTAGTGAAAACCGCATCATGTTTGGAGGCTTGGTTGAGGAAATAGAGCAACCGAAAGATAATTTGTGATGAGCTGGGTCGAAATTCTGTAATTTTACTTTTTGACTAATTTTTCGGAAACGAGCGATCGTATAACATTTTGGTTTGCAGTTGTGGGTAGAGCATTTAAATACCTTTCTTTTGATGTGCATTTTGTATGGGTGGGAAATAGTTTTGAAAATACTACTTTTTTCGGCAAGGGTTAGCCCACGATTTTCTCGAAAAACTGAAAAAAAATCATTTTTGTGATTTATGCATCAATTGAAAGGTGGGTCGAAGCTCTGTATTTTAGTGAAAACCGCATCATGTTTGGAGGCTTGGTTGAGGAAATAGAGCAACCGAAAGATAATTTGTGATGAGCTGGGTCGAAATTCTGTAATTTTACTTTTTGACTAATTTTTCGGAAACGAGCGATCGTATAACATTTTGGTTTGCAGTTGTGGGTAGAGCATTTAAATACCTTTCTTTTGATGTGCATTTTGATTGGGTGGGAAATAGTTTTGAAAATACTACTTTTTTCGGCAAGGGTTAGAACACGATTTTCTCGAAAAAACTGAAAAAAAATCATTTTTGTGATTTATGCATCAATTGAAAGGTGGGTCGATGCTCTGCATTTTAGTGAAAACCGCATCATGTTTGGAGGCTTGGTTGAGGAAATAGAGCAACCGAAAGATAATTTGTGATGAGCTGGGTCGAAATTCTGTAATTTTACTTTTTGACTAATTTTTCGGAAAAGAGAGATCGTATAACATTTTGGTTTGCAGTTGTGGGTAGAGCATTTAAATACCTTTCTTTTGATGTGCATTTTGATTGGGTGGGAAATAGTTTTGAAAATACTACTTTTTCGGCAATGGGTTAGCCTACGATTTTCTCGAAAAACTGAAAAAAATCATTTTTGTGATTTATGCATCAATTGAAAGGTGGGTCGATGCTCTGTATTTTAGTGAAAACCGCATCATGTTTGGAAGCTTGGTTGAGGAAATAGAGCAACCGAAAGATAATTTGTGATGAGCTGGGTCGAAATTCTGTAATTTTACTTTTTGACTAATTTTTCGGAAACGAGCGATCGTATAACATTTTGGTTTGCAGTTGTGGGTAGAGCATTTAAATACCTTTCTTTTGATGTGCATTTTGTATGGGTGGGAAATAGTTTTGAAAATACTACTTTTTTCGGCAAGGGTTAGCCCACGATTTTCTCGAAAAACTGAAAAAAAATCATTTTTGTGATTTATGCATCAATTGAAAGGTGGGTCGAAGCTCTGTATTTTAGTGAAAACCGCATCATGTTTGGAGGCTTGGTTGAGGAAATAGAGCAACCGAAAGATAATTTGTGATGAGCTGGGTCGAAATTCTGTAATTTTACTTTTTGACTAATTTTTCGGAAACGAGCGATCGTATAACATTTTGGTTTGCAGTTGTGGGTAGAGCATTTAAATACCTTTCTTTTGATGTGCATTTTGATTGGGTGGGAAATAGTTTTGAAAATACTACTTTTTTCGGCAAGGGTTAGCCCACGATTTTCTCGAAAAAACTGAAAAAAAATCATTTTTGTGATTTATGCATCAATTGAAAGGTGGGTCGATGCTCTGTATTTTAGTGAAAACCGCATCATGTTTGGAGGCTTGGTTGAGGAAATAGAGCAACCGAAAGATAATTTGTGATGAGCTGGGTCGAAATTCTGTAATTTTACTTTTTGACTAATTTTTCGGAAACGAGCGATCGTATAACATTTTGGTTTGCAGTTGTGGGTAGAGCATTTAAATACCTTTCTTTTGATGTGCATTTTGATTGGGTGGGAAATAGTTTTGAAAATACTACTTTTTTCGGCAAGGGTTAGCCCACGATTTTCTCGAAAAACTGAAAAAAACTCATTTTTGTGATTTATGCATCAATTGAAAGGTGGGTCGATGCTCTGTATTTTAGTGAAAACCGCATCATGTTTGGAGGCTTGGTTGAGGAAATAGAGCAACCGAAAGATAATTTGTGATGAGCTGGGTCGAAATTCTGTAATTTTACTTTTTGACTAATTTTTCGGAAACGAGCGATCGTATAACATTTTGGTTTGCAGTTGTGGGTAGAGCATTTAAATACCTTTCTTTTGATGTGCATTTTGATTGGGTGGGAAATAGTTTTGAAAATACTACTTTTTTCGGCAAGGGTTAGCCCACGATTTTCTCGAAAAACTGAATAAAAATCATTTTTGTGATTTATGCATCAATTGAAAGGTGGGTCGATGCTCTGTATTTTAGTGAAAACCGCATCATGTTTGGAGGCTTGGTTGAGGAAATAGAGCAACCGAAAGATAATTTGTGATGAGCTGGGTCGAAATTCTGTAATTTTACTTTTTGACTAATTTTTCGGAAACAAGCGATCGTATAACATTTTGGTTTGCAGTTGTGGGTAGAGCATTTAAATACCTTTCTTTTGATGTGCATTTTGATTGGGTGGGAAATAGTTTTGAAAATACTACTTTTTTCGGCAAGGGTTAGCCCACGTTTTCTCGAAAAACTGAAAAAATCATTTTTGTGATTTATGCATCAATTGAAAGGTGGGTCGAAGCTCTGTATTTTAGTGAAAACCGCATCATGTTTGGAGGCTTGGTTGAGGAAATAGAGCAACCGAAAGATAATTTGTGATGAGCTGGGTCGAAATTCTGTAATTTTACTTTTTGACTAATTTTTCGGAAACGAGCGATCGTATAACATTTTGGCTTGCAGTTGTGGGTAGAGCATTTAAATACCTTTCTTTTGATGTGCATTTTGATTGGGTGGGAAATAGTTTTGAAAATACTACTTTTTTCGGCAAGGGTTAGCCCACGATTTTCTCGAAAAAAACTGAAAAAAAATCATTTTTGTGATTTATTCATCAATTGAAAGGTGGGTCGATGCTCTGTATTTTAGTGAAAATCGCATCATGTTTGGAGGCTTGGTTGAGGAAATAGAGCAACCGAAAGATAATTTGTGATGAGCTGGGTCGAAATTCTGTAATTTTACTTTTTGACTAATTTTTCGGAAACGAGCGATCGTATAACATTTTGGTTTGCAGTTGTGGGTAGAGCATTTAAATACCTTTCTTTTGATGTGCATTTTGATTGGGTGGGAAATAGTTTTGAAAATACTACTTTTTTCGGCAAGGGTTAGCCCACGATTTTCTCGAAAAACTGAAAAAAAAAATCATTTTTGTGATTTATGCATCAATTGAAAGCTGGGTCGATGCTCTGTATTTTAGTGAAAACCGCATCATGGTTGGAGGCTTGGTTGAGGAAATAGAGCAACCGAAAGATAATTTGTGATGAGCTGGGTCGAAATTCTGTAATTTTACTTTTTGACTAATTTTTCGGAAACGAGCGATCGTATAACATTTTGGTTTGTAGTTGTGGGTATAGCATTTAAATACATTTCTTTTGATGTGCATTTTGATTGGGTTTGAAATAGTTTTGAAAATACTACTTTTTTCGGCAAGGGTTAGCCCACGATTTTCTCGAAAAACTGAAAAAAAATCATTTTTGTGATTTATGCATCAATTGAAAGGTGGGTCGATGGTCTGTATTTTAGTGAAAACCGCATCATGTTTGGAGGCTTGGTTGAGGAAATAGAGCGACCGAAAGATTATTTGTGATGAGCTGGGTCGAAATTCTGTAATTTTACTTTTTGACTAATTTTTCGGAAACGAGCGATCGTATTACATTTTGGTTTGCAGTTGTGGGTAGAGCATTTAAATACCTTTCTTTTGATGTGTATTTTGATTGGGTGGGAAATAGTTTTTAAAATACTACTTTTTTGGCAATGGGTTAGCCCACGATTTTCTCGAAAAACTGAAAAAAAAAATCAATTTTGTGATTTATGCATCAATTGAAAGGTGGGTCGATGCTCTGTATTTTAGTGAAAACCGCATCATGTTTGGAGGCTTGGTTGAGGAAATAGAGCAACCGAAAGATAATTTGTGATGAGCTGGGTCGAAATTCTGTAATTTTACTTTTTGACTAATTTTTCGGAAACAAGCGATCGTATAACATTTTGGTTTGCAGTTGTGGGTAGAGCATTTAAATACCTTTCTTTTGATGTGCATTTTGATTGGGTGGGAAATAGTTTTGAAAATACTACTTTTTTCGGCATGGGTTAGCCCACGATTTTCTCGAAAAACTGAAAAAAAAAATCATTTTTGTGATTTATGCATCAATTGAAAGGTGGGTCGATGCTCTGTATTTTAGTGAAAACCGCATCATGTTTGGAGGCTTGGTTGAGGAAATAGAGCAACCGAAGGATAATTTGTGATGAGCTGGGTCGAAATTCTGTAATTTTACTTTTTGACTAATTTTTCGGAAACGAGCGATCGTATAACATTTTGGTTTGCAGTTGTGGGTAGAGCATTTAAATACCTTTCTTTTGATGTGCATTTTGATTGGGTGGGAAATAGTTTTGAAAATACTACTTTTTTCGGCAAGGGTTAGCCCACGATTTTCTCGAAAAACTGAAAAAAATCATTTTTGTGATTTATGCATCAATTGAAAGGTGGGTCGATGCTCTGTATTTTAGTGAAAACCGCATCATGTTTGGAGGCTTGGTTGAGGAAATAGAGCAACCGAAAGATAATTTGTGATGAGCTGGGTCGAAATTCTGTAATTTTACTTTTTGACTAATTTTTCGGCAACGAGCGATCGTATAACATTTTGGTTTGCAGTTGTGGGTAGAGCATTTAAATACCTTTCTTTTGATGTGCATTTTGATTGGGTGGGAAATAGTATTGAAAATACTACTTTTTTCGACAAGGGTTAGCCCACGATTTTCTCGAAAAACTGAAAAAAAATCATTTTTGTGATTTATGCATCAATTGAAAGGTGGGTCGATGCTCTGTATTTTAGTGAAAACCGCATCATGTTTGGAGGCTTGGTTGAGGAAATAGAGCAACCGAAAGATAATTTGTGATGAGCTGGGTCGAAATTCTGTAATTTTACTTTTTGACTAATTTTTCGGAAACGAGCGATCATATAACATTTTGGTTTGCAGTTGTGGGTAGAGCATTTAAATACCTTTCTTTTGATGTGCATTTTGATTGGGTGGGAAATAGTTTTGAAAATACTACTTATTCGGCAAGGGTTAGCCCACGATTTTCTCGAAAAACTGAAAAAAATCATTTTTGAGATTTATGCATCAATTGAAAGGTGGGTCGATGCTCTGTATTTTAGTGAAAACCGCATCATGTTTGGAGGCTTGGTTGAGGAAATAGAGCAACCGAAAGATAATTTGTGATGAGCTGGGTCGAAATTCTGTAATTTTACTTTTTGACTAATTTTTCGGAAACGGGCGATCATATAACATTTTGGTTTGCAGTTGTGGGTAGAGCATTTAAATACCTTTCTTTTGATTTTGTATTTTGATTGGGTGGGAAATAGTTTTGAAAATACTACTTTTTTGGCAATGGGTTAGCCCACGATTTTCTCGAAAAACTGAAAAAAAATCATTTTTGTGATTTATGCATCAATTGAAAGGTGGGTCGATGCTCTGTATTTTAGTGAAAACCGCATCATGTTTGGAGGCTTGGTTGAGGAAATAGAGCAACCGAAAGATAATTTGTGATGAGCTGGGTCGAAATTCTGTAATTTTACTTTTTGACTAATTTTTCGGAAACAAGCGATCGTATAACATTTTGGTTTGCAGTTGTGGGTAGAGCATTTAAATACCTTTCTTTTGATGTGCATTTTGATTGTGTGGGAAATAGTTTTGAAAATACTACTTTTTTCGGCAAGGGTTAACCCACGATTTTCTCGAAAAACTGAAAAAAAATCATTTTTGTGATTTATGCATCAATTGAAAGGTGGGTCGATGCTCTGTATTTTAGTGAAAACCGCATCATGTTTGGAGGCTTGGTTGAGGAAATAGAGCAACCGAAAGATAATTTGTGATGAGCTGGGTCGAAATTCTGTAATTTTACTTTTTGACTAATTTTTCGGAAACGAGCGATTGTATAACATTTTGGTTTGCAGTTGTGGGTAGAGCATTTAAATACCTTTCTTTTGATGTGCATTTTGATTGGGTGGGAAATAGTTTTGAAAATACTACTTTTTCGGCAATGGGTTAGCCCACGATTTTCTCGAAAAACTGAAAAAAAATCATTTTTGAGATTTATGCATCAATTGAAAGGTGGGTCGATGCTCTGTATTTTAGTGAAAACCGCATTATGTTTGGAGGCTTGGTTGAGGAAATAGAGCAACCTAAAGATAATTTGTGATGAGCTGGGTCGAAATTCTGTAATTTTACTTTTTGACTAATTTTTCGGAAACGAGCAATCGTATAACATTTTAGTTTGCAGTTGTGGGTAGAGCATTTAAATACCTTTCTTTTGATGTGCATTTTGATTGGGTGGGAAATAGTTTTGAAAATACTACTTATTCGGCAAGGGTTAGCCCACGATTTTCTCGAAAAACTGAAAAAAATCATTTTTGAGATTTATGCATCAATTGAAAGGTGGGTCGATGCTCTGTATTTTAGTGAAAACCGCATCATGTTTGGAGGCTTGGTTGAGGAAATAGAGCAACCGAAAGATAATTTGTGATGAGCTGGGTCGAAATTCTGTAATTTTACTTTTTGACTAATTTTTCGGAAACGAGCGATTGTATAACATTTTGGTTTGCAGTTGTGGGTAGAGCATTTAAATACCTTTCTTTTGATGTGCATTTTGATTAGGTGGGAAATAGTTTTGAAAATACTACTTTTTTCGGCAAGGGTTAGCCCACGATTTTCTCGAAAAACTGAAAAAAAAATCAATTTTGTGATTTATGCATCAATTGAAAGGTGGGTCGATGCTCTGTATTTTAGTGAAAACCGCATCATGTTTGGACGCTTGGTTGAGGAAATAGAGCAACCGAAAGATAATTTGTGATGAGCTGGGTCGAAATTCTGTAATTTTACTTTTTGACTAATTTTTCGGAAACGAGCGATCGTATAACATTTTGGTTTGCAGTTGTGGGTAGAGCATTTAAATACATTTCTTTTGATGTGCATTTTGATTGGGTGGGAAATAGTTTTGAAAATACTACTTTTTTCGGCAAGGGTTAGCCCACGATTTTCCTCGAAAAACTGAAAAAAAATCATTTTTGAGATTTATGCATCAATTGAAAGGTGGGTCGATGCTCTGTATTTTAGTGAAAACCGCATCATGTTTGGAGGCTTGGTTGAGGAAATAGAGCAACCGAAAGATAATTTGTGATGAGCTGGGTCGAAATTCTGTAATTTTACTTTTTGACTAATTTTTCGGAAACAAGCGATCGTATAACATTTTGGTTTGCAGTTGTGAGTAGAGCATTTAAATACCTTTCTTTTGATGTGCATTTTGATTGGGTGGGAAATAGTTTTGAAAATACTACTTTTTCGGCAATGGGTTAGCCCACGATTTTCTCGAAAAACTGAAAAAAATCATTTTTGAGATTTATGCATCAATTGAAAGGTGGGTCGATGCTCTGTATTTTAGTGAAAACCGCATCATGTTTGGAGGCTTGGTTGAGGAAATAGAGCAACCGAAAGATAATTTGTGATGAGCTGGGTCGAAATTCTGTAATTTTACTTTTTGACTAATTTTTCGGAAACGAGCGATCGTATAACATTTTGGTTTGCAGTTGTGGGTAGAGCATTTAAATACCTTTCTTTTGATGTGCATTTTGATTGGGTGGGAAATAGTTTTGAAAATACTACTTTTTTCGGCAAAGGTTAGCCCACGATTTTCTCGAAAAACTGAAAAAAAATCATTTTTGTGATTTATGCATCAATTGAAAGGTGGGTCGATGCTCTGTATTTTAGTGAAAACCGCATCATGTTTGGAGGCTTGGTTGACGAAATAGAGCAACCGAAAGAGAGCATTTAAATACCTTTCTTTTGATGTGTATTTTGATTGGGTGGGAAATAGTTTTGAAAATACTACTTTTTTCGGCAAGGGTTAGCCCACGATTTTCTCGAAAAACTGAAAAAAAATCATTTTTGTGATTTATGCATCAATTGAAAGGTGGGGTCGATGCTCTGTATTTTAGTGAAAACCGCATCATGTTTGGAGGCTTGGTTGAGGAAATAGAGCAACCGAAAGATAATTTGTGATGAGCTGGGTCGAAATTCTGTAATTTTACTTTTTGACTAATTTTGCGGAAACGAGCGATCGTATAACATTTTGGTTTGCAGTTGTGGGTAGAGCATTTAAATACCTTTCTTTTGATGTGCATTTTGATTGGGTGGGAAATAGTTTTGAAAATACTACTTTTTTCGGCAAGGGTTAGCCCACGATTTTCTCGAAAAACTGAAAAAAAAATCATTTTTGTGATTTATGCATCAATTGAAAGGTGGGTCGATGCTCTGTATTTTAGTGAAAACCGCATCATGTTTGGAGGCTTGGTTGAGGAAATAGAGCAACCGAAAGATAATTTGTGATGAGCTGGGTCGAAATTCTGTAATTTTACTTTTTGACTAATTTTTCGGAAACGAGCGATCGTATAACATTTTGGTTTGCAGTTGTGGGTAGAGCATTTAAATACCTTTCTTTTGATGTGCATTTTGATTGGGTGGGAAATAGTTTTGAAAATACTACTTTTTTCGGCAAGGGTTAGCCCACGATTTTCTCGAAAAACTGAAAAAAAATCATTTTTGTGATTTATGCATCAATTGAAAGGGTGGGTCGATGCTCTGTATTTTAGTGAAAACCGCATCATGTTTGGAGGCTTGGTTGAGGAAATAGAGCAACCGAAAGATAATTTGTGATGAGCTGGGTCGAAATTCTGTAATTTTACTTTTTGACTAATTTTTTCGGAAAAGAGAGATCGTATAACATTTTGGTTTGCAGTTGTGGGTAGAGCATTTAAATACCTTTCTTTTGATGTGCATTTTGATTGGGTGGGAAATAGTTTTGAAAATACTACTTTTTTCGACAAGGGTTAGCCCACGATTTTCTCGAAAAACTGAAAAAAAAATCATTTTTGAGATTTATGCATCAATTGAAAGGTGGGTCGATGCTCTGTATTTTAGTGAAAACCGCATCATGTTTGGAGGCTTGGTTGAGGAAATAGAGCAACCGAAAGATAATTTGTGATGAGCTGGGGTCGAAATTCTGTAATTTTACTTTTTGACTAATTTTTCGGAAACAAGCGATCGTATAACATTTTGGTTTGCAGTTGTGGGTAGAGCATTTAAATACCTTTCTTTTGATGTGCATTTTGATTGGGTGGGAAATAGTTTTGCAAATACTACTTTTTTCGGCAAGGGTTAGCCCACGATTTTCTCGAAAAACTGAAAAAAAAATCATTTTTGTGAAAGGTGGGTCGATGCTCTGTATTTTAGTGAAAACCGCATCATGTTTGGAGGCTTGGTTGAGGAAATAGAGCAACCGAAAGATAATTTGTGATGAGCTGGGTCGAAATTCTGTAATTTTACTTTTTGACTAATTTTTCGGAAACGAGCGATCGTATAACATTTTGGTTTGCAGTTGTGGGTAGAGCATTTAAATACCTTTCTTTTGATGTGCATTTTGATTGGGTGGGAAATAGTTTTGAAAATACTACTTTTTCGGCAATGGGTTAGCCCACGATTTTCTCGAAAAACTGAAAAAAATCATTTTTGAGATTTATGCATCAATTGAAAGGTGGGTCGATGCTCTGTATTTTAGTGAAAAACGCATCATGTTTGGAGGCTTGGTTGAGGAAATAGAGCAACCGAAAGATAATTTGTGATGAGCTGGGTTGAAATTCTGTAATTTTACTTTTTGACTAATTTTTCGGAAAAGAGAGATCGTATAACATTTTGGTTTGCAGTTGTGGGTAGAGCATTTAAATACCTTTCTTTTGATGTGCATTTTGATTGGGTGGGAAATAGTTTTGAAAATACTACTTTTTTCGGCAAGGGTTAGCCCACGATTTTCTCGAAAAACTGAAAAAAAAATCATTTTTGTGGTTTATGCATCAATTGAAAGGTGGGTCGATGCTCTGTATTTTAGTGAAAACCGCATCATGTTTGGAGGCTTGGTTGACGAAATAGAGCAACCGAAAGAGAGCATTTAAATACCTTTCTTTTGATGTGCATTTTGATTGGGTGGGAAATAGTTTTGAAAATACTACTTTTTTTCGGCAAGGGGTTAGCCCACGATTTTCTCGAAAAACTGAAAAAAAAATCATTTTTGTGATTTATGCATCAATTGAAAGGTGGGTCGATGCTCTGTATTTTAGTGAAAACCGCATCATGTTTGGAGGCTTGGTTGAGGAAATAGAGCAACCGAAAGATAATTTGTGATGAGCTGGGTCGAAATTCTGTAATTTTACTTTTTGACTAATTTTTCGGAAACGAGTGATCGTATAACATTTTGGTTTGCAGTTGTGGGTAGAGCATTTAAATACCTTTCTTTTGATGTGCATTTTGATTGGGTGGGAAATAGTTTTGAAAATACTACTTTTTTCGGCAAGGGTTAGCCCACGATTTTCTCGAAAAACTGAAAAAAAAATCATTTTTGTGATTTATGCATCAATTGAAAGGTGGGTCGATGCTCTGTATTTTAGTGAAAACCGCATCATGTTTGGAGGCTTGGTTGAGGAAATAGAGCAACCGAAAGATAATTTGTGATGAGCTGGGTCTAAATTCTGTAATTTTACTTTTTGACTAATTTTTCGGAAAAGAGAGATCGTATAACATTTTGGTTTGCAGTTGTGGGGTAGAGCATTTAAATACCTTTCTTTTGATGTGCATTTTGATTGGGTGGGAAATAGTTTTGAAAATACTACTTTTTTCGACAAGGGTTAGCCCACGATTTTCTCGAAAAACTGAAAAAAAAATCATTTTTGTGATTTATGCATCAATTGAAAGGTGGGTCGATGCTCTGTGTTTTAGTGAAAACCGCATCATGTTTCGAGGCTTGGTTGAGGAAATAGAGCAACCGAAAGATAATTTGTGATGAGCTGGGTCGAAATTCTGTAATTTTACTTTTTGACTAATTTTTCGGAAACGAGCGATTGTATAACATTTTGGTTTGCAGTTGTGGGTAGAGCATTTAAATACCTTTCTTTTGATGTGCATTTTGATTGGGTGGGAAATAGTTTTGAAAATACTACTTTTTTCGGCAAGGGTTAGCCCACGTTTTTTTCGAAAAACTGAAAAAAATCATTTTTGTGATTTATGCATCAATTGAAAGGTGGGTCGATGCTCTGTATTTTAGTGAAAACCGCATCATGTTTGGAGGCTTGGTTGAGGAAATAGAGCAACCGAAAGATAATTTGTGATGAGCTGGGTCGAAATTCTGTAATTTTACTTTTTGACTAATTTTTCGGAAACGAGCGATCGTATAACATTTTGGTTTGCAGTTGTGGGGTAGAGCATTTAAATACCTTTCTTTTGATGTGCATTTTGATTGGGTGGGAAATAGTTTTGAAAATACTACTTTTTTCGGCAAGGGTTAGCCCACGATTTTCTCGAAAAACTGAAAAAAAATAATTTTTGTGATTTATGCATCAATTGAAAGGTGGGGTCGATGCTCTGTATTTTAGTGAAAACCGCATCATGTTTGGAGGCTTGGTTGAGGAAATAGAGCAACCGAAAGATAATTTGTGATGAGCTGGGTCGAAATTCTGTAATTTTACTTTTTGACTAATTTTTCGGAAACGAGCGATCGTATAACATTTTGGTTTGCAGTTGTGGGTAGAGCATTTAAATACCTTTCTTTTGATGTGCATTTTGATTGGGTGGGAAATAGTTTTGAAAATACTACTTTTTTGGCAATGGGTTAGCCCACGATTTTCTCGAAAAACTGAAAAAAAATCATTTTTGTGATTTATGCATCAATTGAAAGGTGGGTCGATGCTCTGTATTTTAGTGAAAACCGCATCATGTTTGGAGGCTTGGTTGAGGAAATAGAGCAACCGAAAGATAATTTGTGATGAGCTGGGTCGAAATTCTGTAATTTTACTTTTTGACTAATTTTTCGGAAACGAGCGATCGTATAACATTTTGGTTTGCAGTTGTGGGTAGAGCATTTAAATACCTTTCTTTTGATGTGCATTTTGATTGGGTGGGAAATAGTTTTGAAAATACTACTTTTTTCGGCAAGGGTTAGCCCACGATTTTCTCGAAAAACTGAAAAAAAATAATTTTTGTGATTTATGCATCAATTGAAAGGTGGGTCGATGCTCTGTATTTTAGTGAAAACCGCATCATGTTTGGAGGCTTGGTTGAGGAAATAGAGCAAACCGAAAGATAATTTGTGATGAGCTGGGTCGAAATTCTGTAATTTTACTTTTTGACTAATTTTTCAGAAAAGAGAGATCGTATAACATTTTGGTTTGCAGTTGTGGGTAGAGCATTTAAATACCTTTCTATTGATGTGCATTTTGATTGGGTGGGAAATAGTTTTGAAAATACTACTTTTTTCGGCAAGGGTTAGCCCACGATTTTCTCGAAAAACTGAAAAAAAATCATTTTTGAGATTTATGCATCAATTGAAAGGTGGGTCGATGCTCTGTATTTTAGTGACAACCGCATCATGTTTGGAGGCTTGGTTGAGGAAATAGAGCAACCGAAAGATAATTTGTGATGAGCTGATTCGAAATTGTGTAATCTTACTTTTTGACTAATTTTTCGGAAACGAGCGATCGTATAACATTTTGGTTTGCAGTTGTGGGTAGAGCATTTAAATACCTTTCTTTTGATGTGCATTTTGATTGGGTGGGAATAGTTTTGAAAATACTACTTTTTTCGGCAAGGGTTAGCCCACGATTTTCTCGAAAAACTGAAAAAAAATCATTTTTGAGATTTATGCATCAATTGAAAGGTAGGTCGATGCTCTGTATTTAAGTGAAAACCGCATCATGTTTGGAGGCTTGGTTGAGGAAATAGAGCAACCGAAAGATAATTTGTGATGAGCTGGGTCGAAATTCTGTAATTTTACTTTTTGACTAATTTTTCGGAAACGAGCGATCGTATAACATTTTGGTTTGCAGTTGTGGGTAGAGCATTTAAATACCTTTCTTTTGATGTGCATTTTGATTGGGTGGGAAATAGTTTTGAAAATACTACTTTTTTCGGCAAGGGGTTAGCCCACGATTTTCTCGAAAAACTGAAAAAAAATCATTTTTGTGATTTATGCATCAATTGAAAGGTGGGTCGATGCTCTGTATTTTAGTGAAAACCGCATCATGTTTGGAGGCTTGGTTGAGGAAATAGAGCAACCGAAAGATAATTTGTGATGAGCTGGGTCGAAATTCTGTAATTTTACTTTTTGACTAATTTTTTCGGAAACGAGCGATCGTATAACATTTTGGTTTGCAGTTGTGGGTAGAGCATTTTAAATACCTTTCTTTTGATGTGTATTTTGATTGGGTGGGAAATAGTTTTGAAAATACTACTTTTTTCGGCACGGGTTAGCCCACGATTTTCTCGAAAAACTGAAAAAAAATCATTTTTGTGATTTATGCATCAATTGAAAGGTGGGTCGATGCTCTGAATTTTAGTGAAAAACCGCATCATGTTTGGAGCTTGGTTGAGGAAATAGAGCAACCGAAAGATAATTTGTGATGAGCTGGGTCGAAATTCTGTAATTTTACTTTTTGACAAATTTTTCGGAAAAGAGCGATCGTATAACATTTTAGTTTGCAGTTGTGGGTAGAGCATTTAAATACCTTTCTTTTGATGTGCATTTTGATTGGGTGGGAAATAGTTTTGAAAATACTACTTTTTTCGGCAAGGGTTAGCCCACGATTTTCTCGAAAAACTGAAAAAAAAATCATTTTTGAGATTTATGCATCAATTGAAAGGTGGGTCGATGCTCTGTATTTTAGTGAAAACCGCATCATGTTTGGAGGCTTGGTTGAGGAAATAGAGCAACCGAAAGATAATTTGTGATGAGCTGGGTCGAAATTCTGTAATTTTACTTTTTGACTAATTTTTCGGAAACGAGCGATCGTATAACATTTTGGTTTGCAGTTGTGGGTAGAGCATTTAAATACCTTTCTTTTGATGTGCATTTTGATTGGGTGGGAAATAGTTTTGAAAATACTACTTTTTTCGGCAAGGGTTAGCCCACGATTTTCTCGAAAAACTGAAAAAAAAATCATTTTTGTGATTTATGCATCAATTGAAAGGTGGGTCGATGCCTCTGTATTTTAGTGAAAACCGCATCATGTTTGGAGGCTTGGTTGAGGAAATAGAGCAACCGAAAGATAATTTGTGATGAGCTGGGTCGAAATTCTGTAATTTTACTTTTTGACTAATTTTTCGGAAACGAGCGATCGTATAACATTTTGGTTTGCAGTTGTGGGTAGAGCATTTAAATACCTTTCTTTTGATGTGCATTTTGATTGGGTGGGAAATAGTTTTGAAAATACTACTTTTTCGGCAAGGGTTAACCCACGATTTTCTCGAAAAACTGAAAAAAAAAATCATATTTGTGATTTATGCATCAATTGAAAGGTGGGTCGATGCTCTGGTTTTTAGTGAAAAACCGCATCATGTTTGGAGGCTTGGTTGAGGAAATAGAGCAACCGAAAGATAATTTGTGATGAGCTGGGTCGAAATTCTGTAATTTTACTTTTTGACTAATTTTTCGGAAACAAGCGATCGTATAACATTTTGGTTTGCAGTTGTGGGTAGAGCATTTAAATACCTTTCTTTTGATGTGCATTTTGATTGGGTGGGAAATAGTTTTGAAAATGCTACTTTTTTCGGCAAGGATAAGCCCACGATTTTCTCGAAAAACTGAAAAAAAAATCATTTTTGAGATTTATGTATCAATTGAAAGGTGGGTCGATGCTCTGTATTTAAGTGAAAACCGCATCATGTTTGGAGGCTTGGTTGAGGAAATAGAGCAACCGAAAGATAATTTGTGATGAGCTGGGTCGAAATTCTGTAATTTTACTTTTTGACTAATTTTTCGGAAAAGAGCGATCGTATAACATTTTAGTTTGCAGTTGTGGGTAGAGCATTTAAATACCTTTCTTTTGATGTGCATTTTGATTGGGTGGGAAATAGTTTTGAAAATACTACTTTTTTTCGGCAAGGGTAAGCCCACGATTTTCTCGAAAAACTGAAAAAAAAATCAATTTTGTGATTTATGCATCAATTGAAAGGTGGGTCGATGCTCTGTATTTTAGTGAAAACCGCATCATGTTTGGAGGCTTGGTTGAGGAAATAGAGCAACCGAAAGATAATTTGTGATGAGCTGGGTCGAAATTCTGTAATTTTACTTTTTGACTAATTTTTCGGAAACGAGCGATCGTATAACATTTTGGTTTGCAGTTGTGGGTAGAGCATTTAAATACCTTTCTTTTGATGTGCATTTTGATTGGGTGGGAAATAGTTTTGAAAATACTACTTTTTCGGCAAGGGTTAGCCCACGATTTTCTCGAAAAACTGAAAAAAAATCATTTTTGTGATTTATGCATCAATTGAAAGGTGGGTCGATGCTCTGTATTTTAGTGAAAACCGCATCATGTTTGGAGGCTTGGTTGAGGAAATAGAGCAACCGAAAGATAATTTGTGATGAGCTGGGTCGAAATTCTGTAATTTTACTTTTTGACTAATTTTTCGGAAACGAGCGATCGTATAACAATTTGGTTTGCAGTTGTGGGTAGAGCATTTAAATACCTTTCTTTTGATGTGCATTTTGATTGGGTGGGAAATAGTTTTGAAAATACTACTTTTTCGGCAAGGGTTAGCCCACGATTTTCTCGAAAAACTGAAAAAAAAATCATTTTTGTGATTTATGCATCAATTGAAAGGTGGGTCGATGCTCTGTATTTTAGTGAAAACCGCATCATGTTTGGAGGCTTGGTTGAGGAAATAGAGCAACCGAAAGATAATTTGTGATGAGCTGGGTCGAAATTCTGTAATTTTACTTTTTGACTAATTTTTCGGAAACGAGCGATCGTATAACATTTTGGTTTTGCAGTTGTGGGTAGAGCATTTAAATACCTTTCTTTTGATGTGCATTTTGATTGGGTGGGAAATAGTTTTGAAAATACTACTTTTTTCGGCAAGGGTTAGCCCACGATTTTCTCGAAAAACTGAAAAAAAAAATCATTTTTGTGATTTATGCATCAATTGAAAGGTGGGTCGATGCTCTGTATTTTAGTGAAAACCGCATCATGTTTGGAGGCTTGGTTGAGGAAATAGAGCAACCGAAAGATAATTTGTGATGAGCTGGGTCGAAATTCTGTAATTTTACTTTTTGACTAATTTTTCGGAAACGAGCGATCGTATAAACATTTTGGTTTGCAGTTGTGGGTAGAGCATTTAAATACCTTTCTTTTGATGTGCATTTTGATTGGGTGGGAAATAGTTTTGAAAATACTACTTTTTCGGCAAGGGTTAGCCCACGATTTTCTCGAAAAACTGAAAAAAAATCATTTTTGTGATTTATGCATCAATTGAAAGGTGGGTCGATGCTCTGTATTTTAGTGAAAACCGCATCATGTTTGGAGGCTTGGTTGAGGAAATAGAGCAACCGAAAGATAATTTGTGATGAGCTGGGTCGAAATTCTGTAATTTTACTTTTTGACTAATTTTTCGGAAACGAGCGATCGTATAACATTTTGGTTTGCAGTTGTGGGTTAGAGCATTTAAATACCTTTCTTTTGATGTGCATTTTGATTGGGTGGGAAATAGTTTTGAAAATACTACTTTTTCGGCAAGGGTTAGCCCACGATTTTCTCGAAAAACTGAAAAAAAATCATTTTTGTGATTTATGCATCAATTGAAAGGTGGGTCGATGCTCTGTATTTTAGTGAAAACCGCATCATGTTTGGAGGCTTGGTTGAGGAAATAGAGCAACCGAAAGATAATTTGTGATGAGCTGGGTCGAAATTCTGTAATTTTACTTTTTGACTAATTTTTCGGAAACGAGCGATCGTATAACATTTTGGTTTGCAGTTGTGGGTAGAGCATTTAAATACCTTTCTTTTGATGTGTATTTTGATTGGGTGGGAAATAGTTTTGAAATACTACTTTTTTGGCAATGGGTTAGCCCACGATTTTCTTGAAAAACTGAAAAAAAATCATTTTTGAGATTTATGCATCAATTGAAAGGTGGGTCGATGCTCTGTATTTTAGTGAAAACTGCATCATGTTTGGAGGCTTGGTTGAGGAAATAGAGCAACCGAAAGATAATTTGTGATGAGCTGGGGTCGAAATTCTGTAATTTCACTTTTTGACTAATTTTTCGGAAAAGAGAGATCGTATAACATTTTGGTTTGCAGTTGTGGGTAGAGCATTTAAATACCTTTCTTTTGATGTGCATTTTGATTGGGGTGAGAAATAGTTTTGAAAATACTACTTTTTCGGCAATGGGTTAGCCCACGATTTTCTCGAAAAACTGAAAAAAAAATCATTTTTGAGATGTATGCATCAATTGAAAGGTGGGTCGATGCTCTGTATTTTAGTGAAAACCGCATCATGTTTGGAGGCTTGGTTGAGGAAATAGAGCAACCGAAAGATAATTTGTGATGAGCTGGGTCGAAATTCTGTAATTTTACTTTTTGACTAATTTTTCGGAAACGAGCGATCGTATAACATTTTGGTTTGCAGTTGTGGGTAGAGCATTTAAATACCTTTCTTTTGATGTGCATTTTGATTGGGTGGGAAATAGTTTTGAAAATACTACTTTTTTCGGCAAGGGTTAGCCCACGATTTTCTCGAAAAACTGAAAAAAAAATCATTTTTGAGATTTATGCATCAATTGAAAGGTGGGTCGATGCTCTGTATTTTAGTGAAAACCGCATCATGTTTGGAGGCTTGGTTGAGGAAATAGAGCAACCGAAAGATAATTTGTGATGAGCTGGGTCGAAATTCTGTAATTTTACTTTTTGACTAATTTTTCGGAAAAGAGAGATCGTATAACATTTTGGTTTGCAGTTGTGGGTAGAGCATTTAAATACCTTTCTTTTGATGTGCATTTTGATTGGGTGGGAAATAGTTTTGAAAATACTACTTTTTCGGCAATGGGTTAGCCCACGATTTTCTCGAAAAACTGAAAAAAAATCATTTTTGTGATTTATGCATCAATTGAAAGGTGGGTCGATGCTCTGTATTTTAGTGAAAACCGCATCATGTTTGGAGGCTTGGTTGAGGAAATAGAGCAACCGAAAGATAATTTGTGATGAGCTGGGTCGAAATTCTGTAATTTTACTTTTTGACTAATTTTTCGGAAACGAGCGATCGTATAACATTTTGGTTTGCAGTTGTGGGTAGAGCATTTAAATAACTTTCTTTTGATGTGCATTTTGATTGGGTGGGAAATAGTTTTGAAAATACTACTTTTTTCGGCAAGGGTTTAGCCCACGATTTTCTCGAAAAACTGAAAAAAAATCATTTTTGTGATTTATGCATCAATTGAAAGGTGGGTCGAAGCTCTGTATTTTAGTGAAAACCGCATCATGTTTGGAGGCTTGGTTGAGGAAATAGAGCAACCGAAAGATAATTTGTGATGAGCTGGGTCGAAATTCTGTAATTTTACTTTTTGACTAATTTTTCGGAAACGAGCGATCGTATAACATTTTGGTTTGCAGTTGTGGGTAGAGCATTTAAATACCTTTCTTTTGATGTGCATTTTGATTGGGTGGGAAATAGTTTTGAAAATACTACTTTTTCGGCAAGGGTTAGCCCACGATTTTCTCGAAAAACTGAAAAAAAATCATTTTTGTGATTTATGCATCAATTGAAAGGTGGGTCGATGCTCTGTATTTTAGTGAAAACCGCATCATGTTTGGAGGCTTGGTTGAGGAAATAGAGCAACCGAAAGATAATTTGTGATGAGCTGGGTCGAAATTCTGTAATTTTACTTTTTGACTAATTTTTCGGAAAAGAGAGATCGTATAACATTTTGGTTTTGCAATTGTGGGTAGAGCATTTAAATACCTTTCTTTTGATGTGTATTTTGATTGGGTGGGAAATAGTTTTGAAAATACTACTTTTTTGGCAATGGGTTAGCCCACGATTTTCTCGAAAACTGAAAAAAATCATTTTTGTGATTTATGCATCAATTGAAAGGTGGATCGATGCTCTGTATTTTAGTGAAAACCGCATCATGTTTGGAGGCTTGGTTGAGGAAATAGAGCAACCGAAAGATTAATTTGTGATGAGCTGGGTCGAAATTTTGTAATCTTACTTTTTGACTAATTTTTCGGAAAAGAGAGATCGTATAACATTTTGGTTTGCAGTTGTGGGGTAGAGCATTTAAATACCTTTCTTTTGATGTGCATTTTGATTGGGTGGGAAATAGTTTTGAAAATACTACTTTTTCGGCAATGGGTTAGCCCACGATTTTCTCGAAAAACTGAAAAAAAATCATTTTTGAGATTTATGCATCAATTGAAAGGTGGGTCGATGCTCTGTATTTTAGTGAAAACCGCATCATGTTTGGAGGCTTGGTTGAGGAAATAGAGCAACCAAAAGATAATTTGTGATGAGCTGGGTCGAAATTCTGTAATTTTACTTTTTGACTAATTTTTCGGAAACGAGCGATCGTATAACATTTTGGTTTGCAGTTGTGGGTAGAGCATTTAAATAACTTTCTTTTGATGTGCATTTTGATTGGGTGGGAAATAGTTTTGAAAATACTACTTTTTTCGGCAAGGGTTAGCCCACGATTTTCTCGAAAAACTGAAAAAAAATCATTTTTGTGATTTATGCATCAATTGAAAGCTGGGTCGATGCTCTGTATTTTAGTGAAAACCGCATCATGTTTGGAGGCTTGGTTGAGGAAATAGAGCAACCGAAAGATAATTTGTGATGAGCTCGGTCGAAATTCTGTAATTTACTTTTTGACTAATTTTTCGGAAACGAGCGATCGTATAACATTTTGGTTTGCAGTTGTGGGTAGAGCATTTAAATACCTTTCTTTTGATGTGCATTTTGATTGGGTGGGAAATAGTTTTGAAAATACTACTTTTTCGGCAATGGGTTAGCCCACGATTTTCTCGAAAAACTGAAAAAAAATCATTTTTGTGATTTATGCATCAATTGAAAGGTGGGTCGATGCTCTGTATTTTAGTGAAAACCGCATCATGTTTGGAGGCTTGGTTGAGGAAATAGAGCAACCGAAAGATAATTTGTGATGAGCTGGGTCGAAATTCTGTAATTTTACTTTTTGACTAATTTTTCGGAAACGAGAGATCGTATAAACATTTTGGTTTGCAGTTGTGGGGTAGAGCATTTAAATACCTTTCTTTTG
>NC_079147.1:171528226-171606075 GCF_945859685.1 Eupeodes corollae | reverse complement strand
TTTTTCGGCAAGGGTTAGCTCACGATTTTCTCGAAAAACTGAAAAAAAATCATTTTTGAGATTTATGCATCAATTAAAAGGTGGGTCGATGCTCTGTATTTTAGTGAAAACCGCATCATGTTTGGAGGCTTGGTTGAGGAAATAGAGCAACCGAAAGATAATTTGTGATGAGCTGGGTCGAAATTCTGTAATTTTACTTTTTGACTAATTTTTCGGAAAAGAGAGATCGTATAACATTTTGGTTTGCAATTGTTGGTAGAGCATTTAAATACCTTTCTTTTGATGTGCATTTTGATTGGGTGGGAAATAGTTTTGAAAATACTACTTTTTTCGGCAAGGGTTTAGCCCACGATTTTCTCGAAAAACTGAAAAAAAATCATTTTTGTGATTTATGCATCAATTGAAAGGTGGGTCGATGCTCTGTATTTTAGTGAAAACCGCATCATGTTTGGAGGCTTGGTTGAGGAAATAGAGCAACCGAAAGATAATTTGTGATGAGCTGGGTCGAAATTCTGTAATTTTACTTTTTGACTAATTTTTCGGAAAAGAGAGATCGTATAACATTTTGGTTTGCAGTTGTGGGTAGAGCATTTAAATACCTTTCTTTTGATGTGTATTTTGATTGGGTTGGGAAATAATTTTGTAAATACTACTTTTTTCGGCAAGGGTTAGCCCACGATTTTCTCGAAAAACTGAAAAAAAATCATTTTTGTGATTTATGCATCAATTGAAAGGTGGGGTCGATGCTCTGTATTTTAGTGAAAACCGCATCATGTTTGGAGGCTTGGTTGAGGAAATAGAGCAACCGAAAGATAATTTGTGATGAGCTGGGTCCAAATTCTGTAATTTTACTTTTTGACTAATTTTTCGGAAAAGAGAGATCGTATAACATTTTGGTTTGCAGTTGTTGCTAGAGCATTTAAATACCTTTCTTTTGATGTGCATTTTCATTGGGTGGGAAATAGTTTTGAAAATACTACTTTTTTCGGCAAGGGTTAGATCACGATTTTCTCGAAAAACTGAAAAAAAATCATTTTTGTGATTTATGCATCAATTGAAAGGTGGGTCGATGCTCTGTATTTTAGTGAAAACCGCATCATGTTTGGAGGCTTGGTTGAGGAAATAGAGCAACCGAAAGATAATTTGTGATGAGCTGGGTCGAAATTCTGTAATTTTACTTTTTGACTAATTTTTCGGAAAAGAGAGATCGTATAACATTTTGGTTTGCAATTGTTGGTAGAGCATTTAAATACCTTTCTTTTGATGTGCATTTTGATTGGGTGGGAAATAGTTTTGAAAATACTACTTTTTTCGGCAAGGGTTAGCCCACGATTTTCTCGAAAAACTGAAAAAAAATCATTTTTGTGATTTATGCATCAATTGAAAGGTGGGTCGATGCTCTGTATTTTAGTGAAAACCGCATCATGTTTGGAGGCTTGGTTGAGGAAATAGAGCAACCGAAAGATAATTTGTGATGAGCTGGGTCGAAATTCTGTAATTTTACTTTTTGACTAATTTTTCGGAAAAGAGAGATCGTATAACATTTTGGTTTGCAGTTGTGGGTAGAGCATTTAAATACCTTTCTTTTGATGTGTATTTTGATTGGTTGGGAAATAATTTTGTAAATACTACTTTTTTCGGCAAGGGTTAGCCCACGATTTTCTCGAAAAACTGAAAAAAAATCATTTTTGTGATTTATGCATCAATTGAAAGGTGGGTCGATGCTCTGTATTTTAGTGAAAACCGCATCATGTTTGGAGGCTTGGTTGAGGAAATAGAGCAACCGAAAGATAATTTGTGATGAGCTGGGTCGAAATTCTGTAATTTTACTTTTTGACTAATTTTTCGGAAACGAGCGATCGTATAACATTTTTGTTTGCAGTTGTGGGTAGAGCATTTAAATACCTTTCTTTTGATGTGCATTTTGATTGTTTGGGAAATAGATTTGAAAATGCTACTTTTTCGGCAATGGGTTAGCCCACGATTTTCTCGAAAAACTGAAAAAAAAATCATTTTTGTGATTTATGCATCAATTGAAAGGTGGGTCGAAATTCTGTAATTTTACTTTTTGACTAATTTTTCGGAAACGAGCGATCGTATAACATTTTGGTTTGCAGTTGTGGGTAGAGCATTTAAATACCTTTCTTTTGATGTGCATTTTGATTGGGTGGGAAATAGTTTTGAAAATACTACTTTTTCGGCAATGGGTTAGCCCACGATTTTTTCGAAAAACTGAAAAAAAATCATTTTTGTGATTTATGCATCAATTGAAAGGTGGGTCGATGCTCTGTATTTTAGTGAAAACCGCATCATGTTTGGAGGCTTGGTTGAGGAAATAGAGCAACCGAAAGATAATTTGTGATGAGCTGGGTCGAAATTCTGTAATTTTACTTTTTGACTAATTTTTCGGAAACGAGCGATCGTATAAGATTTTGGTTTGCAGTTGTGGGTAGAGCATTTAAATACCTTTCTTTTGATGTGCATTTTGGTTGGGTGGGAAATAGTTTTGAAAATACTACTTTTTCGGCAATGGGTTAGCCCACGATTTTCTCGAAAAACTGAAAAAAAATCATTTTTGTGATTTATGCATCAATTGAAAGGTGGGTCGATGCTCTGTATTTTAGTGAAAACCGCATCATGTTTGGAGGCTTGGTTGAGGAAATAGAGCAACCGAAAGATAATTTGTGATGAGCTGGGTCGAAATTCTGTAATTTTACTTTTTGACTAATTTTTCGGAAAAGAGAGATCGTATAACATTTTGGTTTGCAGTTGTGGGTAGAGCATTTAAATACCTTTCTTTTGATGTGCATTTTGATTGGGTGGGAAATAGTTTTGAAAATACTACTTTTTTCGGCAAGGGTTAGCCCACGATTTTCTCGAAAAACTGAAAAAAAAATCATTTTTGTGATTTATGCATCAATTGAAAGGTGGGTCGATGCTCTGTATTTTAGTGAAAACCGCATCATGTTTGGAGGCTTGGTTGAGGAAATAGAGCAACCGAAAGATAATTTGTGATGAGCTGGGTCGAAATTCTGTAATTTTACTTTTTGACTAATTTTTCGGAAAAGAGAGATCGTATAACATTTTGGTTTGCAGTTGTGGGTAGAGCATTTAAATACCTTTCTTTTGATGTGCATTTTGATTGGGTGGGAAATTGTTTTGAAAATACTACTTTTTCGGCAATGGGTTAGCCCACGATTTTCTCGAAAAACTGAAAAAAAATCATTTTTGTGATTTATGCATCAATTGAAAGGTGGGTCGATGCTCTGTATTTTAGTGAAAACCGCATCATGTTTGGAGGCTTGGTTGAGGAAATAGAGCAACCGAAAGATAATTTGTGATGAGCTGGGTCGAAATTCTGTAATTTTACTTTTTGACTAATTTTTCGGAAACGAGCGATCGTATAAGATTTTGGTTTGCAGTTGTGGGTAGAGCATTTAAATACCTTTCTTTTGATGTGCATTTTGGTTGGGTGGGAAATAGTTTTGAAAATACTACTTTTTCGGCAATGGGTTAGCCCACGATTTTCTCGAAAAACTGAAAAAAAATCATTTTTGTGATTTATGCATCAATTGAAAGGTGGGTCGATGCTCTGTATTTTAGTGAAAACCGCATCATGTTTGGAGGCTTGGTTGAGGAAATAGAGCAACCGAAAGATAATTTGTGATGAGCTGGGTCGAAATTCTGTAATTTTACTTTTTGACTAATTTTTCGGAAAAGAGAGATCGTATAACATTTTGGTTTGCAGTTGTGGTAGAGCATTTAAATACCTTTCTTTTGATGTGCATTTTGATTGGGTGGGAAATAGTTTTGAAAATACTACTTTTTTCGGCAAGGGTTTAGCCCACGATTTTCTCGAAAAACTGAAAAAAAAATCATTTTTGTGATTTATGCATCAATTGAAAGGTGGGTCGATGCTCTGTATTTTAGTGAAAACCGCATCATGTTTGGAGGCTTGGTTGAGGAAATAGAGCAACCGAAAGATAATTTGTGATGAGCTGGGTCGAAATTCTGTAATTTTACTTTTTGACTAATTTTTCGGAAAAGAGAGATCGTATAACATTTTGGTTTGCAGTTGTGGGTAGAGCATTTAAATACCTTTCTTTTGATGTGCATTTTGATTGGGTGGGAAATAGTTTTGAAAATACTACTTTTTCGGCAATGGGTTAGCCCACGATTTTCTCGAAAAACTAAAAAAAAAATCATTTTTGTGATTTATGCATCATTTGAAAGGTGGGTCGATGCTCTGTATTTTAGTGAAAACCGCATCATGTTTGGAGGCTTGGTTGAGGAAATAGAGCAACCGAAAGATAATTTGTGATGAGCTGGGTCGAAATTCTGTAATTTTACTTTTTGACTAATTTTTCGGAAAAGAGAGATCGTATAAAATTTTGGTTTGCGGTTGTGGGTAGAGCATTTAAATACCTTTCTTTTGATGTGCATTTTGATTGGGTGGGAAATAGTTTTGAAAATATACTTTTTCGGCAATGGGTTAGCCCACGATTTTCTCGAAAAACTGAAAAAAAAATCATTTTTGTGATTTATGCATCAATTGAAAGGTGGGTCGATGCTCTGTATTTTAGTGAAAACCGCATCATGTTTGGAGGCTTGGTTGAGGAAATAGAGCAACCGAAAGATAATTTGTGTGAGCTGGGTCGAAATTCTGTAATTTTACTTTTTGACTAATTTTTCGGAAACGAGCGATCGTATAACATTTTGGTTTGCAGTTGTGTTTAGAGCATTTAAATACCTTTCTTTTGATGTGCATTTTGATTGGGTGGAAATAGTTTTGAAAATACTACTTTTTCGGCAATGGGTTAGCCCACGATTTTCTCGAAAAAACTGAAAAAAAAAAATCATTTTTGTGATTTATGCATCATTTGAAAGGTGGGTCGATGCTCTGTATTTTAGTGAAAACCGCATCATGTTTGGAGGCTTGGTTGAGGAAATAGAGCAACCGAAAGATAATTTGTGATGAGCTGGGTCGAAATTCTGTAATTTTACTTTTTGACTAATTTTTCGGAAAAGAGAGATCGTATAAAATTTTCGTTTGCAGTTGTGGGTAGAGCATTTAAATACCTTTCTTTTGATGTGCATTTTGATTGGGTGGGAAATAGTTTTGAAAATACTACTTTTTCGGCAATGGGGTTAGCCCACGATTTTCTCGAAAAACTGAAAAAAAAATCATTTTTGTGATTTATGCATCAATTGAAAGGTGGGTCGATGCTCTGTATTTTAGTGAAAACCGCATCATGTTTGGAGGCTTGGTTGAGGAAATAGAGCAACCGAAAGATAATTTGTGATGAGCTGGGTCGAAATTCTGTAATTTTACTTTTTGACTTATTTTTCGGAAAAGAGAGATCGTATAACATTTTGGTTTGCAGTTGTGGGTAGAGCATTTAAATACCTTTCTTTTGATGTGCATTTTGATTGGTTGGGAAATAGTTTTGAAAATACTACTTTTTTCGGCAAGGGTTAGCCCACGATTTTCTCGAAAAACTGAAAAAAAATCATTTTTGAGATTTATGCATCAATTGAAAGGTGGGTCGATGCTCTGTATTTTAGTGAAAACCGCATCATGTTTGAAGGCTTGGTTGAGGAAATAGAGCAACCGAAAGATAATTTGTGATGAGCTGGGTCGAAATTCTGTAATTTTACTTTTTGACTAATTTTTCGGAAACGAGCGATCGTATAACATTTTGGTTTGCAGTTGTGGGTAGAGCATTTAAATACCTTTCTTTTGATGTGTATTTTGATTGGGTGGGAAATAGTTTTGAAAATGCTACTTTTTCGGCAATGGGTTAGCCCACGATTTTCTCGAAAAACTGAAAAAATATCATTTTTGAGATTAATGCATCAATTGAAAGCTGGGTCGATGCTCTGTATTTTAGTGAAAACCGCATCATGTTTGGAGGCTTGGTTGAGGAAATAGAGCAACCGAAAGATAATTTGTGATGAGCTGGGTCGAAATTCTGTAATTTTACTTTTTGACTAATTTTTCGGAAACGAGCGATCGTATAACATTTTGGTTTGCAGTTGTGGGTAGAGCATTTAAATACCTTTCTTTTGATGTGTATTTTGATTGGTTGGGAAATAATTTTGAAAATACTACTTTTTTCGGCAAGGGTTAGCCCACGATTTTCTCGAAAAACTGAAAAAAATCATTTTTGAGATTTATGCATCAATTGAAAGGTGGGTCGATGCTCTGTATTTTAGTGAAAACCGCATCATGTTTGGAGGCTTGGTTGAGGAAATAGAGCAACCGAAAGATAATTTGTGATGAGCTGGGTCGAAATTCTGTAATTTTACTTTTTGACTAATTTTTCGGAAACGAGCCATTGTATAACATTTTGGTTTGCAGTTGTGGGTAGAGCATTTAAATACATTTCTTTTGATGTGCATTTTGATTGGGTGGGAAATAGTTTTGAAAATACTACTTTTTCGGCAATGGGTTAGCCCACGATTTTCTCGAAAAACTGAAAAAAAATCATTTTTGAGATTTATGCATCAATTGAAAGGTGGGTCGAAGCTCTGTATTTTAGTGAAAACCGCATCATGTTTGGAGGCTTGGTTGAGGAAATAGAGCAACCGAAAGATAATTTGTGATGAGCTGGGTCGAAATTCTGTAATTTTACTTTTTGACTAATTTTTCGGAAACGAGCGATCGTATAACATTTTGGTTTGCAGTTGTGGGTAGAGCATTTAAATACCTTTCTTTTGATGTGCATTTGATTGGGTGGGAAATAGTTTTGAAAATACTACTTTTTTCGGCAAGGGTTAGCCCACGATTTTCTCGAAAAACTGAAAAAAAATCATTTTTGTGATTTATGCATCAATTGAAAGGTGAGTCGATGCTCTGTATTTTAGTGAAAACCGCATCATGTTTGGAGGCTTGGTTGAGGAAATAGAGCAACCGAAAGACAATTTGTAATAAGCTGGGTCGAAATTCTGTAATTTTACTTTTTGACTAATTTTTCGGAAAAGAGAGATCGTATAACATTTTGGTTTGTAGTTGTGGGTAGAGCATTTAAATACCTTTCTTTTGATGTGTATTTTGATTGGTTGGGAAATAATTTTGAAAATACTACTTTTTTCGGCAAGGGTTAGCCCACGATTTTCTCGAAAAAGTGAAAAAAAATCATTTTTGTGATTTATGCATCAATTGAAAGGTGGGTCGATGCTCTGTATTTTAGTGAAAACCGCATCATGTTTGGAGGCTTGGTTGAGGAAATAGAGCAACCGAAAGATAATTTGTGATGAGCTGGGTCGAAATTCTGTAATTTTACTTTTTGACTAATTTTTCGGAAAAGAGCGATCGTATAACATTTTGGTTTGCAGTTGTGGGTAGAGCATTTAAATACCTTTCTTTTGATGTGCATTTTGATTGGGTGGGAAATAGTTTTGAAAATACTACTTTTTTCGGCAAGGGTTAGCCACGATTTTCTCGAAAAACTGAAAAAAAATCATTTTTGTGATTTATGCATCAATTGAAAGGTGGGTCGAAGCTCTGTATTTTAGTGAAAACCGCATCATGCTTGGAGGCTTGGTTGAGGAAATAGAGCAACCGAAAGATAATTTGTGATGAGCTGGGTCGAAATTCTGTAATTTTACTTTTTGACTAATTTTTCGGAAACGAGCGATCGTATAACATTTTGGTTTGCAGTTGTGGGTAGAGCATTTAAATACCTTTCTTTTGATGTGCATTTTGATTGGGTGGGAAATAGTTTTGAAAATACTACTTTTTTCGGCAAGGGTTAGCCCACGATTTTCTCGAAAAACTGAAAAAAAATCATTTTTGAGATTTATGCATCAATTGAAAGGTGGGTCGATGCTCTGTATTTTAGTGAAAACCGCATCATGTTTGGAGGCTTGGTTGAGGAAATAGAGCAACCGAAAGATAATTTGTGATGAGCTGGGTCGAAATTCTGTAATTTTACTTTTTGACTCATTTTTCGGAAACGAGCGATCGTATAACATTTTGGTTTGCAGTTGTGGGTAGAGCATTTAAATACCTTTCTTTTGATGTGCATTTTGATTGGTCGGGAAATAGATTTGAAAATGCTACTTTTTCGGCAATGGGTTAGCCCACGATTTTCTCGAAAAACTGAAAAAAAATCATTTTTGTGATTTATGCATCAATTGAAAGGTGGGTCGATGCTCTGTATTTTAGTGAAAACCGCATCATGTTTGGAGGCTTGGTTGAGGAAATAGAGCAACCGAAAGATAATTTGTGATGAGCTGGGTCGAAATTCTGTAATTTTACTTTTTGACTAATTTTTCGGAAACGAGCGATCGTATAACATTTTGGTTTGCAGTTGTGGGTAGAGCATTTAAATACCTTTCTTTTGATGTGCATTTTGATTGGGTGGGAAAAAGTTTTGAAAATACTACTTTTTTCGGCAAGGGTTAGCCCACGATTTTCTCGAAAAACTGAAAAAAAAATCATTTTTGAGATTTATGCATCAATTGAAAGGTGGGTCGAAGCTCTGTATTTTAGTGAAAACCGCATCATGTTTGGAGGCTTGGTTGAGGAAATAGAGCAACCGAAAGATAATTTGTGATGAGCTGGGTCGAAATTCTGTAATTTTACTTTTTGACTAATTTTTCGGAAACGAGCGATCGTATAACATTTTGGTTTGCAGTTGTGGGTAGAGCATTTAAATACCTTTCTTTTGATGTGCATTTTGATTGGGTGGGAAATAATTTTGAAAATACTACTTTTTTCGGCAAGGGTTAGCCCACGATTTTCTCGAAAAACTGAAAAAAAATCATTTTTGAGATTTATGCATCAATTGAAAGCTGGGTCGATGCTCTGTATTTTAGTGACAACCGCATCATGTTTGGAGGCTTGGTTGAGGAAATAGAGCAACCGAAAGATAATTTGTGATGAGCTGGGTCGAAATTCTGTAATTTTACTTTTTGACTAATTTTTCGGAAACGAGCGATCGTATAACATTTTGGTTTGCAGTTGTGGGTAGAGCATTTAAATACCTTTCTTTTGATGTGCATTTTGATTGGGAGGGAAATAGTTTTGAAAATACTACTTTTTTCGGAAAGGGTTAGCCCACGATTTTCTCGAAAAACTGAAAAAAAATCATTTTTGAGATTTATGCATCAATTGAAAGGTGGGTCGAAGCTCTGTATTTTAGTGAAAACCGCATCATGTTTGGAGGCTTGGTTGAGGAAATAGAGCAACCGAAAGATAATTTGTGATGAGCTGGGTCGAAATTCTGTAATTTTACTTTTTGACTAATTTTTCGGAAACGAGCGATCGTATAACATTTTGGTTTGCAGTTGTGGGTAGAGCATTTAAATACCTTTCTTTTGATGTGCATTTTGATTGGGTGGGAAATAATTTTGAAAATACTACTTTTTTCGGCAAGGGTTAGCCCCACGATTTTCTCGAAAAACTGAAAAAAAATCATTTTTGAGATTTATGCATCAATTGAAAGGTGGGTCGATGCTCTGTATTTTAGTGAAAACCGCATCATGTTTGGAGGCTTGGTTGAGGAAATAGAGCAACCGAAAGATAATTTGTGATGAGCTGGGTCGAAATTCTGTAATTTTACTTTTTGACTAATTTTTCGGAAACGAGCGATCGTATAACATTTTGGTTTGCAGTTGTGGGTAGAGCATTTCAATACCTTTCTTTTGATGTGCATTTTGATTGGGTGGGAAATAGATTTGAAAATGCTACTTTTTCGGCAATGGGCTAGCCCACGATTTTCTCGAAAAACTGAAAAAAAATCATTTTTGAGATTTATGCATCAATTGAAAGGTGGGTCGATGCTCTGTATTTTAGTGAAAACCGCATCATGTTTGGAGGCTTGGTTGAGGAAATAGAGCAACCGAAAGATAATTTGTGATGAGCTGGGTCGAAATTCTGTAATTTTACTTTTTGACTAATTTTTCGGAAACGAGCAATCGTATAACATTTTGGTTTGCAGTTGTGGTGTAGAGCATTTAAATACCTTTCTTTTGATGTGCATTTTGATTGGGTGGGAAATAGATTTGAAAATGCTACTTTTTCGGCAATGGGTTAGCCCACGATTTTCTCGAAAAACTGAAAAAAAATCATTTTTGTGATTTATGCATCAATTGAAAGGTGGGTCGATGCTCTGTATTTTAGTGAAAACCGCATCATGTTTGGAGGCTTGGTTGAGAAAATAGAGCAACCGAAAGATAATTTGTGATGAGCTGGGTCGAAATTCTGTAATTTTACTTTTTGACTAATTTTTCGGAAACGAGCGATTGTATAACATTTTGGTTTGCAGTTGTGGGTAGAGCATTTAAATACCTTTCTTTTGATGTGTATTTTGATTGGTTGGGAAATAATTTTGAAAATACTACTTTTTTCGGCAAGGGTTAGCCCACGATTTTCTCGAAAAACTGAAAAAAAATCATTTTTGAGATTTATGCATCAATTGAAAGGTGGGTCGATGCTCTGTATTTTAGTGAAAACCGCATCATGTTTGGAGGCTTGGTTGAGGAAATAGAGCAACCGAAAGATAATTTGTGATGAGCTGGGTCGAAATTCTGTAATTTTACTTTTTGACTAATTTTTCGGAAAAGAGAGATCGTATAACATTTTGGTTTGCAGTTGTGGGTAGAGCATTTAAATACCTTTCTTTTGATGTGCATTTTGATTGGGTGGGAAATAGTTTTGAAAATACTACTTTTTTCGGCAAGGGTTAGCCCACGATTTTCTCGAAAAACTGAAAAAAAATCATTTTTGTGATTTATGCATCAATTGAAAGGTGGGTCGATGCTCTGTATTTTAGTGAAAACCGCATCATGTTTGGAGGCTTGGTTGAGGAAATAGAGCAACCGAAAGATAATTTGTGATGAGCTGGGTCGAAATTCTGTAATTTTACTTTTTGACTAATTTTTCGGAAAAGAGAGATCGTATAACATTTTGGTTTGCAGTTGTGGGTAGAGCATTTAAATACCTTTCTTTTGATGTGCATTTTGATTGGGTGGGAAATAGATTTGAAAATGCTACTTTTTCGGCAATGGGTTAGCCCACGATTTTCTCGAAAAACTGAAAAAAAAATCATTTTTGTGATTTATGCATCAATTGAAAAGTGGGTCGATGCTCTGTATTTTAGTGAAAACCGCATCATGTTTGGAGGCTTGGTTGAGGAAATAGAGCAACCGAAAGATAATTTGTGATGAGCTGGGTCGAAATTCTGTAATTTTACTTTTTGACTAATTTTTCGGAAAAGAGAGATCGTATAACATTTTGGTTTGCAGTTGTGGGTAGAGCATTTAAATACCTTTCTTTTGATGTGCATTTTGATTGGGTGGGAAATAGTTTTGAAAATACTACTTTTTTCGGCAAGGGTTAGCCCACGATTTTCTCGAAAAACTGAAAAAAAATTCATTTTTGTGATTTATGCATCAATTGAAAGGTGGGTCGATGCTCTGTATTTTAGTGAAAACCGCATCATGTTTGGAGGCTTGGTTGAGGAAATAGAGCAACCGAAAGATAATTTGTGATGAGCTGGGTCGAAATTCTGTAATTTTACTTTTTGACTAATTTTTCGGAAACGAGCTATCGTATAACATTTTGGTTTGCAGTTGTGGGTAGAGCATTTAAATACCTTTCTTTTGATGTGCATTTTGATTGGGTGGGAAATAGTTTTGAAAATACTACTTTTTTCGGCAAGGGTTAGCCCACGATTTTCTCGAAAAACTGAAAAAAAATCATTTTTGTGATTTATGCATCAATTGAAAGGTGGGTCGATGCTCTGTATTTTAGTGAAAACCGCATCATGTTTGGAGGCTTGGTTGAGGAAATAGAGCAACCGTAAGATAATTTGTGATGAGCTGGGTCGAAATTCTGTAATTTTACTTTGTGACTAATTTTTCGGAAAAGAGAGATCGTATAACATTTTGGTTTGCAGTTATGGGTAGAGCATTTAAATACCTTTCTTTTGATGTGCATTTTGATTGGGTGGGAAATAATTTTGAAAATACTACTTTTTTCGGCAAGGTTTAGCCCACGATTTTCTCGAAAAACTGAAAAAAAATCATTTTTGTGATTTATGCATCAAAGGTGGGTCGATGCTCTGTATTTAAGTGAAAACCGCATCATGTTTGGAGGCTTGGTTGAGGAAATAGAGCAACCGAAAGATAATTTGTGATGAGCTGGGTCGAAATTCTGTAATTTTACTTTTTGACTAATTTTTCGGAAACGAGCGATTGTATAACAGTTTGGTTTGCAGTTGTTGGTAGAGCATTTAAATACCTTTCTTTTGATGTGCATTTTGATTGGGTGGGAAATAGTTTTGAAAATACTACTTTTTCGGCAATGGGTTAGCCCACGATTTTTTCGAAAAACTGAAAAAAAATCATTTTTGTGATTTATGCATCAATTGAAAGGTGGGTCGATGCTCTGTATTTTAGTGACAACCGCATCATGTTTGGAGGCTTGGTTGAGGAAATAGAGCAACCGAAAGATAATTTGTGATGAGCTGGGTCGAAATTCTGTAATTTTACTTTTTGACTAATTTTTCGGAAAAGAGAGATCGTATAACATTTTGGTTTGCAGTTGTGGGTAGAGCATTTAAATACCTTTCTTTTGATGTGCATTTTGATTGGGTGGGAAATAGTTTTGAAAATACTACTTTTTCGGCAATGGGTTAGCCCACGATTTTCTCGAAAAACTGAAAAAAAAAATCATTTTTGTGATTTATGTATCAATTAAAAGGTGGGTCGATGCTCTGTATTTTAGTGAAAACCGCATCATGTTTGGAGGCTTGGTTGAGGAAATAGAGCAACCGAAAGATAATTTGTGATGAGCTGGGTCGAAATTCTGTAATTTTACTTTTTGACTAATTTTTCGGAAACGAGCGATCGTATAACATTTTGGTTTGCAGTTGTGGGTAGAGCATTTAAATACCTTTCTTTTGATGTGCATTTTGATTGGGTGGGAAATAGTTTTGAAAATACTACTTTTTTCGGCAAGGGTTAGCCCACGATTTTCTCGAAAAACTGAAAAAAAAATCATTTTTGTGATATATGCATCAATTGAAAGGTGGGTCGATGCTCTGTATTTTAGTGAAAACCGCATCATGTTTGAAGGCTTGGTTGAGGAAATAGAGCAACCGAAAGATAATTTGTGATGAGCTGTGTCGAAATTCTGTAATTTTACTTTTTGACTAATTTTTCGGAAACGAGCGATTGTATAACATTTTGGCTTGCAGTTGTGGGTAGAGCATTTAAATACCTTTCTTTTGATGTGCATTTTGATTGGGTGGGAAATAGTTTTGAAAATACTACTTTTTTCGGCAAGGGTTAGCCCACGATTTTCTCGAAAAACTGAAAAAAAATCATTTTTGTGATTTATGCATCAATTGAAAGGTGGGTCGATGCTCTGTATTTTAGTGAAAACCGCATCATGTTTGGAGGCTTGGTTGAGGAAATAGAGCAACCGAAAGATAATTTGTGATGAGCTGGGTCGAAATTCTGTAATTTTACTTTTTGACTAATTTTTCGGAAACGAGCGATCGTATAACATTTTGGTTTGCAGTTGTGGGTAGAGCATTTAAATACCTTTCTTTTGATGTGCATTTTGATTGGGAGGGAAATAGTTTTGAAAATACTACTTTTTTCGGCAAGGGTTAGCCCACGATTTTCTCGAAAAACTGAAAAAAAAATCATTTTTGAGATTTATGCATCAATTGAAAGGTGGGTCGAAGCTCTGTATTTTAGTGAAAACCGCATCATGTTTGGAGGCTTGGTTGAGGAAATAGAGCAACCGAAAGATAATTTGTGATGAGCTGGGTCGAAATTCTGTAATTTTACTTTTTGACTAATTTTTCGGAAACGAGCGATCGTATAACATTTTGGTTTGCAGTTGTGGGTAGAGCATTTAAATACCTTTCTTTTGATGTGCATTTTGATTGGGTGGGAAATAATTTTGAAAATACTACTTTTTTCGGCAAGGGTTAGCCCACGATTTTCTCGAAAAACTGAAAAAAAATCATTTTTGAGATTTATGCATCAATTGAAAGGTGGGTCGATGCTCTGTATTTTAGTGAAAACCGCATCATGTTTGGAGGCTTGGTTGAGGAAATAGAGCAACCGAAAGATAATTTGTGATGAGCTGGGTCGAAATTCTGTAATTTTACTTTTTGACTAATTTTTCGGAAACGAGCGATCGTATAACATTTTGGTTTGCAGTTGTGGGTAGAGCATTTCAATACCTTTCTTTTGATGTGCATTTTGATTGGGTGGGAAATAGATTTGAAAATGCTACTTTTTCGGCAATGGGCTAGCCCACGATTTTCTCGAAAAACTGAAAAAAAATCATTTTTGAGATTTATGCATCAATTGAAAGGTGGGTCGATGCTCTGTATTTTAGTGAAAACCGCATCATGTTTGGAGGCTTGGTTGAGGAAATAGAGCAACCGAAAGATAATTTGTGATGAGCTGGGTCGAAATTCTGTAATTTTACTTTTTGACTAATTTTTCGGAAACGAGCGATCGTATAACATTTTGGTTTGCAGTTGTGGGTAGAGCATTTAAATACCTTTCTTTTGATGTGCATTTTGATTGGGTGGGAAATAGATTTGAAAATGCTACTTTTTCGGCAATGGGTTAGCCCACGATTTTCTCGAAAAACTGAAAAAAAATCATTTTTGTGATTTATGCATCAATTGAAAGGTGGGTCGATGCTCTGTATTTTAGTGAAAACCGCATCATGTTTGGAGGCTTGGTTGAGAAAATAGAGCAACCGAAAGATAATTTGTGATGAGCTGGGTCGAAATTCTGTAATTTTACTTTTTGACTAATTTTTCGGAAACGAGCGATTGTATAACATTTTGGTTTGCAGTTGTGGGTAGAGCATTTAAATACCTTTCTTTTGATGTGTATTTTGATTGGTTGGGAAATAATTTTGAAAATACTACTTTTTTCGGCAAGGGTTAGCCCACGATTTTCTCGAAAAACTGAAAAAAAATCATTTTTGAGATTTATGCATCAATTGAAAGGTGGGTCGATGCTCTGTATTTTAGTGAAAACCGCATCATGTTTGGAGGCTTGGTTGAGGAAATAGAGCAACCGAAAGATAATTTGTGATGAGCTGGGTCGAAATTCTGTAATTTTACTTTTTGACTAATTTTTCGGAAACGAGAGATCGTATAACATTTTGGTTTGCAGTTGTGGGTAGAGCATTTAAATACCTTTCTTTTGATGTGTATTTTGATTGGTTGGGAAATAATTTTGAAAATACTACTTTTTTCGGCAAGGGTTAGCCCACGATTTTCTCGAAAAACTGAAAAAAAATCATTTTTGAGATTTATGCATCAATTGAAAGGTGGGTCGATGCTCTGTATTTTAGTGAAAACCGCATCATGTTTGGAGGCTTGGTTGAGGAAATAGAGCAACCGAAAGATAATTTGTGATGAGCTGGGTCGAAATTCTGTAATTTTACTTTTTGACTAATTTTTCGGAAAAGAGAGATCGTATAACATTTTGGTTTGCAGTTGTGGGTAGAGCATTTAAATACCTTTCTTTTGATGTGCATTTTGATTGGGTGGGAAATAGATTTGAAAATGCTACTTTTTCGGCAATGGGTTAGCCCACGATTTTCTCGAAAAACTGAAAAAAAAATCATTTTTGTGATTTATGCATCAATTGAAAAGTGGGTCGATGCTCTGTATTTTAGTGAAAACCGCATCATGTTTGGAGGCTTGGTTGAGGAATAGAGCAACCGAAAGATAATTTGTGATGAGCTGGGTCGAAATTCTGTAATTTTACTTTTTGACTAATTTTTCGGAAAAGAGCGATCGTATAACATTTTGGTTTGCAGTTGTGGGTAGAGCATTTAAATACCTTTCTTTTGATGTGCATTTTGATTGGGTGGGAAATAGTTTTGAAAATACTACTTTTTTCGGCAAGGGTTAGCCCACGATTTTCTCGAAAAACTGAAAAAAAATTCACTTTTGTGATTTATGCATCAATTGAAAGGTGGGTCGATGCTCTGTATTTTAGTGAAAACCGCATCATGTTTGGAGGCTTGGTTGAGGAAATAGAGCAACCGAAAGATAATTTGTGATGAGCTGGGTCGAAATTCTGTAATTTTACTTTTTGACTAATTTTTCGGAAACGAGCTATCGTATAACATTTTGGTTTGCAGTTGTGGGTAGAGCATTTAAATACCTTTCTTTTGATGTGCATTTTGATTGGGTGGGAAATAGTTTTGAAAATACTACTTTTTTCGGCAAGGGTTAGCCCACGATTTTCTCGAAAAACTGAAAAAAAATCATTTTTGTGATTTATGCATCAATTGAAAGGTGGGTCGATGCTCTGTATTTTAGTGAAAACCGCATCATGTTTGGAGGCTTGGTTGAGGAAATAGAGCAACCGAAAGATAATTTGTGATGAGCTGGGTCGAAATTCTGTAATTTTACTTTGTGACTAATTTTTCGGAAAAGAGAGATCGTATAACATTTTGGTTTGCAGTTGTGGGTAGAGCATTTAAATACCTTTCTTTTGATGTGCATTTTGATTGGGTGGGAAATAATTTTGAAAATACTACTTTTTTCGGCAAGGGTTAGCCCACGATTTTCTCGAAAAACTGAAAAAAAATCACTTTTGTGATTTATGCATCAATTGAAAGGTGGGTCGATGCTCTGTATTTAAGTGAAAACCGCATCATGTTTGGAGGCTTGGTTGAGGAAATAGAGCAACCGAAAGATAATTTGTGATGAGCTGGGTCGAAATTCTGTAATTTTACTTTTTGACTAATTTTTCGGAAAAGAGAGATCGTATAACATTTTGGTTTGCAGTTGTTGGTAGAGCATTTAAATACCTTTCTTTTGATGTGCATTTTGATTGGGTGGGAAATAGTTTTGAAAATACTACTTTTTCGGCAATGGGTTAGCCCACGATTTTTTCGAAAAACTGAAAAAAAATCATTTTTGTGATTTATGCATCAATTGAAAGGTGGGTCGATGCTCTGTATTTTAGTGACAACCGCATCATGTTTGGAGGCTTGGTTGAGGAAATAGAGCAACCGAAAGATAATTTGTGATGAGCTGGGTCGAAATTCTGTAATTTTACTTTTTGACTAATTTTTCGGAAAAGAGAGATCGTATAACATTTTGGTTTGCAGTTGTGGGTAGAGCATTTAAATACCTTTCTTTTGATGTGCATTTTGATTGGGTGGGAAATAGTTTTGAAAATACTACTTTTTCGGCAATGGGTTAGCCCACGATTTTCTCGAAAAACTGAAAAAAAAATCATTTTTGTGATTTATGTATCAATTAAAAGGTGGGTCGATGCTCTGTATTTTAGTGAAAACCGCATCATGTTTGGAGGCTTGGTTGAGGAAATAGAGCAACCGAAAGATAATTTGTGATGAGCTGTGTCGAAATTCTGTAATTTTACTTTTTGACTAATTTTTCGGAAACGAGCGATCGTATAACATTTTGGTTTGCAGTTGTGGGTAGAGCATTTAAATACCTTTCTTTTGATGTGCATTTTGATTGGGTGGGAAATAGTTTTGAAAATACTACTTTTTTCGGCAAGGGTTAGCCCACGATTTTCTCGAAAAACTGAAAAAAAAATCATTTTTGTGATATATGCATCAATTGAAAGGTGGGTCGATGCTCTGTATTTTAGTGAAAACCGCATCATGTTTGAAGGCTTGGTTGAGGAAATAGAGCAACCGAAAGATAATTTGTGATGAGCTGTGTCGAAATTCTGTAATTTTACTTTTTGACTAATTTTTCGGAAACGAGCGATCGTATAACATTTTGGTTTGCAGTTGTGGGTAGAGCATTTAAATACCTTTCTTTTGATGTGCATTTTGATTGGGTGGGAAATAGTTTTGAAAATACTACTTTTTTCGGCAAGGGTTAGCCCACGATTTTCTCGAAAAACTGAAAAAAAATCATTTTTGTGATTTATGCATCAATTGAAAGGTGGGTCGATGCTCTGTATTTTAGTGAAAACCGCATCATGTTTGGAGGCTTGGTTGAGGAAATAGAGCAACCGAAAGATAATTTGTGATGAGCTGGGTCGAAATTCTGTAATTTTACTTTTTGACTAATTTTTCGGAAAAGAGAGATCGTATAACATTTTGGTTTGCAGTTGTAGGTAGAGCATTTAAATACCTTTCTTTTGATGTGCATTTTGATTGGGTGGGAAATAGTTTTGAAAATACTACTTTTTCGGCAATGGGTTAGCCCACGATTTTCTCGAAAAACTGAAAAAAAATCATTTTTGTGATTTATGCATCAATTGAAAGGTAGGTCGATGCTCTGTATTTTAGTGACAACCGCATCATGTTTGGAGGCTTGGTTGAGGAAATAGAGCAACCGAAAGATAATTTGTGATGAGCTGGGTCGAAATTCTGTAATTTTACTTTTTGACTAATTTTTCGGAAAAGAGAGATCGTATAACATTTTGGTTTGCAGTTGTAGGTAGAGCATTTAAATACCTTTCTTTTGATGTGCATTTTGATTGGGTGGGAAATAGTTTTGAAAATACTACTTTTTTCGGCAAGGGTTAGCCCACGATTTTCTCGAAAAACTGAAAAAAAATCATTTTTGTGATTTATGCATCAACTGAAAGGTGGGTCGATGCTCTGTATTTTAGTGAAAACCGCATCATGTTTGGAGGCTTGGTTAAGGAAATAGAGCAACCGAAAGATAATTTGTGATGAGCTGGGTCGAAATTCTGTAATTTTACTTTTTGACTAATTTTTCGGAAAAGAGGGATCGTATAACATTTTGGTTTGCAGTTGTGGGTAGAGCATTTAAATACCTTTCTTTTGATGTGCATTTTGATTGGGTGGGAAATAGTTTTGAAAATACTACTTTTTTCGTCAAGGGTTAGCCCACGATTTTCTCGAAAAACTGAAAAAAATCATTTGTGTGATTTATGCATCAATTGAAAGGTGGGTCGATGCTCTGTATTTTAGTGAAAACTGCATCATGTTTGGAGGCTTGGTTGAGGAAATAGAGCAACCGAAAGATAATTTGTGATGATAGCTGGGTCGAAATTCTGTAATTTTACTTTTTGACTAATTTTTCGGAAACGAGCGATCGTATAACATTTTGGTTTGCAGTTGTGGGTAGAGCATTTAAATACCTTTCTTTTGATGTGCATTTTGATTGGGTGGGAAATAGTTTTGAAAATACTACTTTTTTCGGCAAGGGTTAGCCCACGATTTTCTCGAAAAACTGAAAAAAAAATCATTTTTGTGATTTATGCATCAATTGAAAGGTGGGTCGATGCTCTGTATTTTAGTGAAAACCGCATCATGTTTGGAGGCTTGGTTGAGGAAATAGAGCAACCGAAAGATAATTTGTGATGAGCTGGGTCGAAATTCTGTAATTTTACTTTTTGACTAATTTTTTGGAAACGAGCGATCGTATAACATTTTGGTTTGCAGTTGTGGGTAGAGCATCTAAATACCTTTCTTTTGATGTGCATTTTCATTGGGTGGGAAATAGTTTTGAAAATACTACTTTTTCGGCAATGGGTTAGCCCACGATTTTCTCGAAAAACTGAAAAAAAATCATTTTTGTGATTTATGCATCAATTGAAAGGTGGGTCGATGCTCTGTATTTTAGTGAAAACCGCATCATGTTTGGAGGCTTGGTTGAGGAAATAGAGCAACCGAAAGATAATTTGTGATGAGCTGGGTCGAAATTCTGTAATTTTACTTTTTGACTAATTTTTCGGAAACGAGCGATCGTATAACATTTTGGTTTGCAGTTGTGGGTAGAGCATTTAAATACCTTTCTTTTGATGTGTATTTTGATTGGTTGGGAAATAATTTTGAAAATACTACTTTTTTCTGCAAGGGTTAGCCCACGATTTTCTCGAAAAACTGAAAAAAAATCATTTTTGTGATTTATGCATCAATTGAAAGGTGGGTCGATGCTCTGTATTTTAGTGAAAACCGCATCATGTTTGGAGGCTTGGTTGAGGAAATAGAGCAACCGAAAGATAATTTGTGATGAGCTGGGTCGAAATTCTGTAATTTTACTTTTTGACTAATTTTTTGGAAACGAGCGATCGTATAACATTTTGGTTTGCAGTTGTGGGTAGAGCATCTAAATACCTTTCTTTTGATGTGCATTTTCATTGGGTGGGAAATAGTTTTGAAAATACTACTTTTTCGGCAATGGGTTAGCCCACGATTTTCTCGAAAAACTGAAAAAAAATCATTTTTGTGATTTATGCATCAATTGAAAGGTGGGTCGATGCTCTGTATTTTAGTGAAAACCGCATCATGTTTGGAGGCTTGGTTGAGGAAATAGAGCAACCGAAAGATAATTTGTGATGAGCTGGGTCGAAATTCTGTAATTTTACTTTTTGACTAATTTTTCGGAAACGAGCGATTGTATAACATTTTGCTTTGCAGTTGTGGGTATAGCATTTAAATACCTTTCTTTTGATGTGCATTTTGATTGGGTGGGAAATAGTTTTGAAAATACTACTTTTTCGGCAATGGGTTAGCCCACGATTTTCTCGAAAAACTGAAAAAAAAATCATTTTTGTGATTTATGCATCAATTGAAAGCTGGGTCGATGCTCTGTATTTTAGTGACAACCGCATCATGTTTGGAGGCTTGGTTGAGGAAATAGAGCAACCGAAAGATAATTTGTGATGAGCTGGGTCGAAATTCTGTAATTTTACTTTTTGACTAATTTTTCGGAAACGAGCGATCGTATAACATTTTGGTTTGCAGTTGTGGGTAGAGCATTTAAATACCTTTCTTTTGATGTGTATTTTGATTGGTTGGGAAATAATTTTGAAAATACTACTTTTTTCTGCAAGGGTTAGCCCACGATTTTCTCGAAAAACTGAAAAAAAATCATTTTTGTGATTTATGCATCAATTGAAAGGTGGGTCGATGCTCTGTATTTTAGTGAAAACCGCATCATGTTTGGAGGCTTGGTTGAGGAAATAGAGCAACCGAAAGATAATTTGTGATGAGCTGGGTCGAAATTCTGTAATTTTACTTTTTGACTAATTTTTCGGAAACGAGCGATTGTATAACATTTTGGTTTGCAGTTGTGGGTATAGCATTTAAATACCTTTCTTTTGATGTGCATTTTGATTGGGTGGGAAATAGTTTTGAAAATACTACTTTTTCGGCAATGGGTTAGCCCACGATTTTCTCGAAAAACTGAAAAAAAAATCATTTTTGTGATTTATGCATCAATTGAAAGCTGGGTCGATGCTCTGTATTTTAGTGACAACCGCATCATGTTTGGAGGCTTGGTTGAGGAAATAGAGCAACCGAAAGATAATTTGTGATGAGCTGGGTCGAAATTCTGTAATTTTACTTTTTGACTAATTTTTCGGAAACGAGCGATCGTATAACATTTTGGTTTGCAGTTGTGGGTAGAGCATTTAAATACCTTTCTTTTGATGTGCATTTTGATTGGGTGGGAAATAGTTTTGAAAATACTACTTTTTTCGGCAAGGGTTAGCCCACGATTTTCTCGAAAAACTGAAAAAAAATCATTTTTGAGATTTATGCATCAATTGAAAGGTGGGTCGATGCTCTGTATTTTAGTGAAAACCGCATCATGTTTGGAGGCTTGGTTGAGGAAATAGAGCAACCGAAAGATAATTTGTGATGAGCTGGGTCGAAATTCTGTAATTTTACTTTTTGACTAATTTTTCGGAAACGAGCGATCGTATAACATTTTGGTTTGCAGTTGTGGGTAGAGCATTTAAATACCTTTCTTTTGATGTGCATTTTGATTGGGTGGGAAATATTTTTGAAAATACTACTTTTTTCGGCAAGGGTTAGCCCACGATTTTCTCGAAAAACTGAAAAAAAAATCATTTTTGTGATTTATGCATCAATTGAAAGCTGGGTCGATGCTCTGTATTTTAGTGAAAACCGCATCATGTTTGGAGGCTTGGTTGAGGAAATAGAGCAACCGAAAGATAATTTGTGATGAGCTGGGTCGAAATTCTGTAATTTTACTTTTTGACTAATTTTTCGGAAACGAGCGATCGTATAACATTTTGGTTTGCAGTTGTGGGTAGAGCATTTAAATACCTTTCTTTTGATGTGCATTTTGATTGGGTGGGAAATAGTTTTGAAAATACTACTTTTTCGGCAATGGGTTAGCCCACGATTTTCTCAAAAAACTGAAAAAAAAATCATTTTTGTGATTTATGCATCAATTGAAAGGTGGGTCGATGCTCTGTATTTTAGTGAAAACCGCATCATGTTTGGAGGCTTGGTTGAGGAAATAGAGCAACCGAAAGATAATTTGTGATGAGCTGGGTCGAAATTCTGTAATTTTACTTTTTGACTAATTTTTCGGAAAAGAGAGATCGTATAACATTTTGGTTTGCAGTTGTGGGTAGAGCATTTAAATACCTTTCTTTTGATGTGCATTTTGATTGGGTGGGAAATAGTTTTGAAAATACTACTTTTTTCGGCAAGGGTTAGCCCACGATTTTCTCGAAAAACTTAAAAAAAATCTTTTTTGTGATTTATGCATCAATTGCTCTGTATTTTAGTGACAACCGCATCATGTTTGGAAGCTTGGTTGAGGAAATAGAGCAACCGAAAGATAATTTGTGATGAGCTGGGTCGAAATTCTGTAATTTTACTTTTTGACTAATTTTTCGGAAACGAGCGATCGTATAACATTTTGGTTTGCAGTTGTGGGTAGAGCATTTAAATACCTTTCTTTTGATGTGCATTTTGATTGGGTGGGAAATAGTTTTGAAAATACTACTTTTTTCGGCAAGGGTTAGCCCACGATTTTCTCGAAAAACTGAAAAAAAATCATTTTTGAGATTTATGCATCAATTGAAAGGTGGGTCGATGCTCTGTATTTTAGTGAAAACCGCATCATGTTTGGAGGCTTGGTTGAGGAAATAGAGCAACCGAAAGATAATTTGTGATGAGCTGGGTCGAAATTCTGTAATTTTACTTTTTGACTAATTTTTCGGAAACGAGCGATCGTATAACATTTTGGTTTGCAGTTGTGGGTAGAGCATTTAAATACCTTTCTTTTGATGTGCATTTTGATTGGGTGGGAAATATTTTTGAAAATACTACTTTTTTCGGCAAGGGTTAGCCCACGATTTTCTCGAAAAACTGAAAAAAAAATCATTTTTGTGATTTATGCATCAATTGAAAGCTGGGTCGATGCTCTGTATTTTAGTGAAAACCGCATCATGTTTGGAGGCTTGGTTGAGGAAATAGAGCAACCGAAAGATAATTTGTGATGAGCTGGGTCGAAATTCTGTAATTTTACTTTTTGACTAATTTTTCGGAAACGAGCCATTGTATAACATTATGGTTTGCAGTTGTGGGTAGAGCATTTAAATACCTTTCTTTTGATGTGCATTTTGATTGGGTGGGAAATAGTTTTGAAAATACTACTTTTTTCGGCAATGGGTTAGCCCACGATTTTCTGGAAAAACTGAAAAAAAATCATTTTTGTGATTTATGCATCAATTGAAAGGTGGGTCGATGCTCTGTATTTTAGTGAAAACCGCATCATGTTTGGAGGCTTGGTGGAGAAAATAGAGCAACCGAAAGATAATTTGTGATGAGCTGGGTCGAAATTCTGTAATTTTACTTTTTGACTAATTTTTCGGAAACGAGCGATCGTATAACATTTTGGTTTGCAGTTGTGGGTAGAGCATTTAAATACCTTTCTTTTGATGTGCATTTTGATTGGGTGGGAAATAGTTTTGAAAATACTACTTTTTTCGGCAAGGGTTAGCCCACGATTTTCTCGAAAAACTGAAAAAAAATCATTTTTGTGATTTATGCATCAATTGAAAGGTGGGTCGATGCTCTGTATTTTAGTGAAAACCGCATCATGTTTGGAGGCTTGGTTGAGGAAATAGAGCAACCGAAAGATAATTTGTGATGAGCTGGGTCGAAATTCTGTAATTTTACTTTTTGACTAATTTTTCGGAAACGAGCGATCGTATAACATTTTGGTTTGCAGTTGTGGGTAGAGCATTTAAATACCTTTCTTTTGATGTGTATTTTGATTGGTTGGGAAATAATTTTGAAATTACTACTTTTTTCGGCAAGGGTTAGCCCACGATTTTCTCGAAAAACTGAAAAAAAATCATTTTTGTGATTTATGCATCAATTGAAAGGTGGGTCGATGCTCTGTATTTTAGTGAAAACCGCATCATGATTGGAGGCTTGGTTGAGGAAATAGAGCAACCGAAAGATAATTTGTGATGAGCTGGGTCGAAATTCTGTAATTTTACTTTTTGACTAATTTTTCGGAAAAGAGAGATCGTATAACATTTTGGTTTGCAGTTGTGGGTAGAGCATTTAAATACCTTTCTTTTGATGTGCATTTTGATTGGGTGGGAAATAGTTTTGAAAATACTACTTTTTTCGGCAAGGGTTAGCCCACGATTTTCTCGAAAAACTGAAAAAAAATCATTTTTGTGATTTATGCATCAATTGAAAGGTGGGTCGATGCTCTGTATTTTAGTGACAACCGCATCATGTTTGGAGGCTTGGTTGAGGAAATAGAGCAACCGAAAGATAATTTGTGATGAGCTGGGTCGAAATTCTGTAATTTTACTTTTTGACTAATTTTTCGGAAACGAGCGATCGTATAACATTTTGGTTTGCAGTTGTGGGTAGAGCATTTAAATACCTTTCTTTTGATGTGCATTTTGATTGGGTGGGAAATAGATTTGAAAATGCTACTTTTGCGGCAATGGGTTAGCCCACGATTTTCTCGAAAAACTGAAAAAAAATCATTTTTGTGATTTATGCATCAATTGAAAGGTGGGTCGATGCTCTGTATTTTAGTGACAACCGCATCATGTTTGGAGGCTTGGTTGAGGAAATAGAGCAACCGAAAGATAATTTGTGATGAGCTGGGTCGAAATTCTGTAATTTTACTTTTTGACTAATTTTTCGGAAACGAGCGATCGTATAACATTTTGGTTTGCAGTTGTGGGTAGAGCATTTAAATACCTTTCTTTTGATGTGCATATTGATTGGGTGGGAAATAGTTTTGAAAATGCTACTTTTTCGGCAATGGGTTAGCCCACGATTTTCTCGAAAAACTGAAAAAAAATCATTTTTGTGATTTATGCATCAATTGAAAGGTGGGTCGATGCTCTGTATTTTAGTGAAAACCGCATCATGTTTGGAGGCTTGGTTGAGGAAATAGAGCAACCGAAAGATAATTTGTGATGAGCTGGGTCGAAATTCTGTTATTTTACTTTTTGACTAATTTTTCGGAAACGAGCGATCGTATAACATTTTGGTTTGCAGTTGTGGGTAGAGCATTTAAATACCTTTCTTTTGATATGCATTTTGATTGGGTGGGAAATAGTTTTGAAAATACTACTTTTTCGGCAATGGGTTAGCCCACGATTTTCTCGAAAAACTGAAAAAAAATCATTTTTGTGATTTATGCATCAATTGAAAGGTGGGTCGATGCTCTGTATTTTAGTGAAAACCGCATCATGTTTGGAGGCTTGGTTGAGGAAATAGAGCAACCGAAAGATAATTTGTGATGAGCTGGGTCGAAATTCTGTAATTTTAATTTTTGACTAATTTTTCGGAAACGAGCGATCGTATAACATTTTGGTTTGCAGTTGTGGGTAGAGCATTTAAATACCTTTCTTTTGATGTGTATTTTGATTGGTTGGGAAATAATTTTGAAAATACTACTTTTTTCGGCAAGGGTTAGCCCACGATTTTCTCGAAAAACTGAAAAAAAATCATTTTTGTGATTTATGCATCAATTGAAAGGTGGGTCGATGCTCTGTATTTTAGTGAAAACCGCATCATGATTGGAGGCTTGGTTGAGGAAATAGAGCAACCGAAAGATAATTTGTGATGAGCTGGGTCGAAATTCTGTAATTTTACTTTTTGACTAATTTTTCGGAAAAGGGAGATCGTATAACATTTTGGTTTGCAGTTGTGGGTAGAGCATTTAAATACCTTTCTTTTGATGTGCATTTTGATTGGGTGGGAAATAGTTTTGAAAATACTACTTTTTTCGGCAATGGGTTAGCCCACGATTTTCTCGAAAAACTGAAAAAAAATCATTTTTGTGATTTATGCATCAATTGAAAGGTGGGTCGATGCTCTGTATTTTAGTGACAACCGCATCATGTTTGGAGGCTTGGTTGAGGAAATAGAGCAACCGAAAGATAATTTGTGATGAGCTGGGTCGAAATTCTGTAATTTAACTTTTTGACTAATTTTTCGGAAACGAGCGATCGTATAACATTTTGGTTTGCAGTTGTGGGTAGAGCATTTAAATACCTTTCTTTTGATGTGCATTTTGATTGGGTGGGAAATAGATTTGAAAATGCTACTTTTTCGGCAATGGGTTAGCCCACGATTTTCTCGAAAAACTGAAAAAAAATCATTTTTGTGATTTATGCATCAATTGAAAGGTGGGTCGATGCTCTGTATTTTAGTGAAAACCGCATCATGTTTGGAGGCTTGGTTGAGGAAATAGAGCAACCGAAAGATAATTTGTGATGAGCTGGGTCGAAATTCTGTAATTTTACTTTTTGACTAATTTTTCGGAAACGAGCGATCGTATAACATTTTGGTTTGCAGTTGTGGGTAGAGCATTTAAATACCTTTCTTTTGATGTGCATTTTGATTGGGTGGGAAATAGTTTTGAAAATACTACTTTTTCGGCAATGGGTTAGCCCACGATTTTCTCGAAAAACTGAAAAAAAAATCATTTTTGAGATTTATGCATCAATTGAAAGGTGGGTCGATGCTCTGTATTTTAGTGAAAACCGCATAATGTTTGGAGGCTTGGTTGAGGAAATTGAGCAACCGAAAGATAATTTGTGATGAGCTGGGTCGAAATTCTGTAATTTTACTTTTTGACTAATTTTTCGGAAACGAGCGATCGTATAACATTTTGGTTTGCAGTTGTGGGTAGAGCATTTAAATACCTTTCTTTTGATGTGCATTTTGATTGGGTGGGAAATAGTTTTGAAAATACTACTTTTTTCGGCAAGGGTTAGCCCACGATTTTCTCGAAAAACTGAAAAAAAATCATTTTTGTGATTTATGCATCAATTGAAAGCTGGGTCGATGCTCTGTATTTTAGTGAAAACCGCATTATGTTTGGAGGCTTGGTTGAGGAAATAGAGCAACCGAAAGATAATTTGTGATGAGCTGGGTCGAAATTCTGTAATTTTACTTTTTGACTAATTTTTCGGAAACGAAAGATTGTATAACATTTTGGTTTGCAGTTGTGGGTAGAGCATTTAAATACCTTTCTTTTGATGTGCATTTTGATTGGGTGGGAAATAGTTTTGAAAATACTACTTTTTTCGGCAAGGGTTAGCCCACGATTTTTTCGAAAAACTGAAAAAAAAAATCATTTTTGTGATTTATGCATCAATTGAAAGGTGGGTCGATGCTCTGTATTTTAGTGAAAACCGCATCATGTTTGGAGGCTTGGTTGAGGAAATAGAGCAACCGAAAGATAATTTGTGATGAGCTGGGTCGAAATTCTGTAATTTTACTTTTTGACTAATTTTTCGGAAACGAGCTATCGTATAACATTTTGGTTTGCAGTTGTGGGTAGAGCATTTAAATACCTTTCTTTTGATGTGCATTTTGATTGGGTGGGAAATAGTTTTGAAAATACTACTTTTTTCGGCAAGGGTTAGCCCACGATTTTCTCGAAAAACTGAAAAAAAAAATCAGTTTTGTGATTTATGCATCAATTGAAAGGTGGGTCGATGCTCTGTATTTTAGTGAAAACCGCATCATGTTTGGAGGCTTGGTTGAGGAAATAGAGCAACCGAAAGATAATTTGTGATGAGCTGGGTCGAAATTCTGTAATTTTACTTTTTGACTAATTTTTCGGAAACGAGCGATCGTATAACATTTTGGTTTGCAGTTGTGGGTAGAGCATTTAAATAAATTTCTTTTGATGTGTATTTTGATTGGTTGGGAAATAGTTTTGAAAATGCTACTTTTTTCGGCAAGGGTTAGCCCACGATTTTCTCGAAAAACTGAAAAAAAATCATTTTTGTGATTTATGCATCAATTGAAAGGTGGGTCGATGCTCTGTATTTTAGTGAAAACCGCATCATGTTTGGAGGCTTGGTTGAGGAAATAGAGCAACCGAAAGATAATTTGTGATGAGCTGGGTCGAAATTCTGTAATTTTACTTTTTGACTAATTTTTCGGAAACGAGCGATCGTATAACATTTTGGTTTGCAGTTGTGGGTATAGCATTTAAATACCTTTCTTTTGATGTGCATTTTGATTGGGTGGGAAATAGTTTTGAAAATACTACTTTTTTCGGCAAGGGTTAGCCCACGATTTTCTCGAAAAACTGAAAAAATCATTTTTGAGATTTATGCATCAATTGAAAGGTGGGTCGATGCTCTGTATTTTAGTGAAAACCGCATCATGTTTGGAGGCTTGGTTGAGGAAATAGAGCAACCGAAAGATAATTTGTGATGAGCTTGGTCAAAATTCTGTAATTTTACTTTTTGACTAATTTTTCGGAAAAGAGAGATCGTATAACATTTTTGTCTGCAGTTGTGGGTAGAGCATTTAAATATATTTCTTTTGATTGGGTGGGAAATAGTTTTGAAAATACTACTTTTTCGGCAATGGGTTAGCCCACGATTTTCTCGAAAAACTGAAAAAAAATCATTTTTGAGATTTATGCATCAATTGAAAGGTGGGTCGATGCTCTGTATTTTAGTGAAAACCGCATCATGTTTGGAGGCTTGGTTGAGGAAATAGAGCAACCGAAAGATAATTTGTGATGAGCTGGGTCGAAATTCTGTAATTTTACTTTTTGACTAATTTTTCGGAAACGAGCGATCGTATAACATTTTGGTTTGCAGTTGTGGGTAGAGCATTTAAATACCTTTCTTTTGATGTGCATTTTGATTGGGTGGGAAATAGTTTTGAAAATACTACTTTTTTCGGCAAGGGTTAGCCCACGATTTTCTCGAAAAACTGAAAAAAAATCATTTTTGAGATTTATGCATCAATTGAAAGGTGGGTCGATGCTCTGTATTTTAGTGAAAACCGCATCATGTTTGGAGGCTTGGTTGAGGAAATAGAGCAACCGAAAGATAATTTGTGATGAGCTGGGTCGAAATTCTGTAATTTTACTTTTTGACTAATTTTTCGGAAACGAGCGATCGTATAACATTTTGGTTTGCAGTTGTGGGTAGAGCATTTAAATACCTTTCTTTTGATGTGCATTTTGATTGGGTGGGAAATAGTTTTGAAAATACTACTTTTTCGGCAATGGGTTAGCCCACGATTTTCTCGAAAAACTGAAAAAAAATCATTTTTGAGATTTATGCATCAATTGAAAGGTGGGTCGATGCTCTGTATTTTAGTGAAAACCGCATCATGTTTGGAGGCTTGGTTGAGGAAATAGAGCAACCGAAAGATAATTTGTGATGAGCTGGGTCGAAATTCTGTAATTTTACTTTTTGACTAATTTTTCGGAAACGAGCGATCGTATAACATTTTGGTTTGCAGTTGTGGGTAGAGCATTTAAATACCTTTCTTTTGATGTGCATTTTGATTGGGTGGGAAATAGATTTGAAAATGCTACTTTTTCGGCAATGGGTTAGCCCACGATTTTCTCGAAAAACTGAAAAAAAATCATTTTTGTGATTTATGCATCAATTGAAAGGTGGGTCGATGCTCTGTATTTTAGTGAAAACCGCATCATGTTTGGAGGCTTGGTTGAGGAAATAGAGCAACCGAAAGATAATTTGTGATGAGCTGGGTCGAAATTCTGTAATTTTACTTTTTGACTAATTTTTCGGAAACGAGCGATCGTATAACATTTTGGTTAGAGTGGGGTAGAGCATTTAAATACCTTTCTTTTGATGTGCATTTTGATTGGGTGGGAAATAGTTTTGAAAATACTACTTTTTTCGGCAAGGGTTAGCCCACGATTTTCTCGAAAAACTGAAAAAAAAATCATTTTTGTGATATATGCATCAATTGAAAGGTGGGTCGGTGCTCTGTATTTAAGTGAAAACCGCATCATGTTTGGAGGCTTGGTTGAGGAAATAGAGCAACCGAAAGATAATTTGTGATGAGCTGGGTCGAAATTCTGTAATTTTACTTTTTGACTAATTTTTCGGAAACGAGCGATCGTATAACATTTTGGTTTGCAGTTGTGGGTAGAGCATTTAAATACCTTTCTTTTGATGTGCATTTTGATTGGGTGGGAAATAGTTTTGAAAATACTACTTTTTTCGGCAAGGGTTAGCCCACGATTTTCTCGAAAAACTGAAAAAAAATCATTTTTGAGATTTATGCATCAATTGAAAGGTGGGTCGATGCTCTGTATTTTAGTGAAAACCGCATCATGTTTGGAGGCTTGGTTGAGGAAATAGAGCAACCGAAAGATAATTTGTGATGAGCTGGGTCGAAATTCTGTAATTTTACTTTTTGACTAATTTTTCGGAAACGAGCGATCGTATAACATTTTGGTTTGCAGTTGTGGGTAGAGCATTTAAATACCTTTCTTTTGATGTGCATTTTGATTGGGTGGGAAATAGTTTTGAAAATACTACTTTTTCGGCAATGGGTTAGCCCACGATTTTCTCGAAAAACTGAAAAAAAATCATTTTTGAGATTTATGCATCAATTGAAAGGTGGGTCGATGCTCTGTATTTTAGTGAAAACCGCATCATGTTTGGAGGCTTGGTTGAGGAAATAGAGCAACCGAAAGATAATTTGTGATGAGCTGGGTCGAAATTCTGTAATTTTACTTTTTGACTAATTTTTCGGAAACGAGCGATCGTATAACATTTTGGTTTGCAGTTGTGGGTAGAGCATTTAAATACCTTTCTTTTGATGTGCATTTTGATTGGGTGGGAAATAGATTTGAAAATGCTACTTTTTCGGCAATGGGTTAGCCCACGATTTTCTCGAAAAACTGAAAAAAAATCATTTTTGTGATTTATGCATCAATTGAAAGGTGGGTCGATGCTCTGTATTTTAGTGAAAACCGCATCATGTTTGGAGGCTTGGTTGAGGAAATAGAGCAACCGAAAGATAATTTGTGATGAGCTGGGTCGAAATTCTGTAATTTTACTTTTTGACTAATTTTTCGGAAAAGAGAGATCGTATAACATTTTGGTTTGCAGTTGTGGGTAGAGCATTTAAATACCTTTCTTTTGATGTGTATTTTGATTGGTTGGGAAATAATTTTGAAAATACTACTTTTTTCGGCATGGGTTAGCCCACGATTTTCTCGAAAAACTGAAAAAAAATCATTTTTGTGATTTATGCATCAATTGAAAGGTGGGTCGATGCTCTGTATTTTAGTGAAAACCGCATCATGTTTGGAGGCTTGGTTGAGGAAATAGAGCAACCGAAAGATAATTTGTGATGAGCTGGGTCGAAATTCTGTAATTTTACTTTTTGACTAATTTTTCGGAAACGAGCGATCGTATAACATTTTGGTTTGCAGTTGTGGGTAGAGCATTTAAATACCTTTCTTTTGATGTGCATTTTGATTGGGTGGGAAATAGTTTTGAAAATACTACTTTTTTCGGCAAGGGTTAGCCCACGATTTTCTCGAAAAACTGAAAAAAATCATTTTTGAGATTTATGCATCAATTGAAAGGTGGGTCGATGCTCTGTATTTTAGTGAAAACCGCATCATGTTTGGAGGCTTGATTGAGGAAATAGAGCAACCGAAAGATAATTTGTGATGAGCTGGGTCGAAATTCTGTAATTTTACTTTTTGACTAATTTTTCGGAAACGAGCGATTGTATAACATTTTGGTTTGCAGTTGTGGGTAGAGCATTTAAATACCTTTCTTTTGATGTGCATTTTGATTGGGTGGGAAATAGTTTTGAAAATACTACTTTTTTCGGCAAGGGTTAGCCCACGATTTTCTCGAAAAACTGAAAAAAAAATCATTTTTGTGATATATGCATCAATTGAAAGGTGGGTCGGTGCTCTGTATTTAAGTGAAAACCGCATCATGTTTGGAGGCTTGGTTGAGGAAATAGAGCAACCGAAAGATAATTTGTGATGAGCTGGGTCGAAATTCTGTAATTTTACTTTTTGACTAATTTTTCGGAAACGAGCGATCGTATAACATTTTGGTTTGCAGTTGTGGGTAGAGCATTTAAATACCTTTCTTTTGATGTGCATTTTGATTGGGTGGGAAATAGTTTTGAAAATACTAATTTTTTCGGCAAGGGTTAGCCCACGATTTTCTCGAAAAACTGAAAAAAAATCATTTTTGAGATTTATGCATCAATTGAAAGGTGGGTCGATGCTCTGTATTTTAGTGAAAACCGCATCATGTTTGGAGGCTTGGTTGAGGAAATAGAGCAACCGAAAGATAATTTGTGATGAGCTGGGTCGAAATTCTGTAATTTTACTTTTTGACTAATTTTTCGGAAACGAGCGATCGTATAACATTTTGGTTTGCAGTTGTGGGTAGAGCATTTAAATACCTTTCTTTTGATGTGCATTTTGATTGGGTGGGAAATAGTTTTGAAAATACTACTTTTTCGGCAATGGGTTAGCCCACGATTTTCTCGAAAAACTGAAAAAAAATCATTTTTGAGATTTATGCATCAATTGAAAGGTGGGTCGATGCTCTGTATTTTAGTGAAAACCGCATCATGTTTGGAGGCTTGGTTGAGGAAATAGAGCAACCGAAAGATAATTTGTGATGAGCTGGGTCGAAATTCTGTAATTTTACTTTTTGACTAATTTTTCGGAAACGAGCGATCGTATAACATTTTGGTTTGCAGTTGTGGGTAGAGCATTTAAATACCTTTCTTTTGATGTGCATTTTGATTGGGTGGGAAATAGATTTGAAAATGCTACTTTTTCGGCAATGGGTTAGCCCACGATTTTCTCGAAAAACTGAAAAAAAATCATTTTTGTGATTTATGCATCAATTGAAAGGTGGGTCGATGCTCTGTATTTTAGTGAAAACCGCATCATGTTTGGAGGCTTGGTTGAGGAAATAGAGCAACCGAAAGATAATTTGTGATGAGCTGGGTCGAAATTCTGTAATTTTACTTTTTGACTAATTTTTCGGAAACGAGCGATCGTATAACATTTTGGTTAGAGTGGGGTAGAGCATTTAAATACCTTTCTTTTGATGTGCATTTTGATTGGGTGGGAAATAGTTTTGAAAATACTACTTTTTTCGGCAAGGGTTAGCCCACGATTTTCTCGAAAAACTGAAAAAAAAATCATTTTTGTGATATATGCATCAATTGAAAGGTGGGTCGGTGCTCTGTATTTAAGTGAAAACCGCATCATGTTTGGAGGCTTGGTTGAGGAAATAGAGCAACCGAAAGATAATTTGTGATGAGCTGGGTCGAAATTCTGTAATTTTACTTTTTGACTAATTTTTCGGAAACGAGCGATCGTATAACATTTTGGTTTGCAGTTGTGGGGTAGAGCATTTAAATACCTTTCTTTTGATGTGCATTTTGATTGGGTGGGAAATAGTTTTGAAAATACTACTTTTTTCGGCAAGGGTTAGCCCACGATTTTCTCGAAAAACTGAAAAAAAATCATTTTTGAGATTTATGCATCAATTGAAAGGTGGGTCGATGCTCTGTATTTTAGTGAAAACCGCATCATGTTTGGAGGCTTGGTTGAGGAAATAGAGCAACCGAAAGATAATTTGTGATGAGCTGGGTCGAAATTCTGTAATTTTACTTTTTGACTAATTTTTCGGAAACGAGCGATCGTATAACATTTTGGTTTGCAGTTGTGGGTAGAGCATTTAAATACCTTTCTTTTGATGTGCATTTTGATTGGGTGGGAAATAGTTTTGAAAATACTACTTTTTCGGCAATGGGTTAGCCCACGATTTTCTCGAAAAACTGAAAAAAAATCATTTTTGAGATTTATGCATCAATTGAAAGGTGGGTCGATGCTCTGTATTTTAGTGAAAACCGCATCATGTTTGGAGGCTTGGTTGAGGAAATAGAGCAACCGAAAGATAATTTGTGATGAGCTGGGTCGAAATTCTGTAATTTTACTTTTTGACTAATTTTTCGGAAACGAGCGATCGTATAACATTTTGGTTTGCAGTTGTGGGTAGAGCATTTAAATACCTTTCTTTTGATGTGCATTTTGATTGGGTGGGAAATAGTTTTGAAAATACTACTTTTTTCGGCAAGGGTTAGCCCACGATTTTCTCGAAAAACTGAAAAAAAATCATTTTTGAGATTTATGCATCAATTGAAAGGTGGGTCGATGCTCTGTATTTTAGTGAAAACCGCATCATGTTTGGAGGCTTGGTTGAGGAAATAGAGCAACCGAAAGATAATTTGTGATGAGCTGGGTCGAAATTCTGTAATTTTACTTTTTGACTAATTTTTCGGAAAAGAGAGATCGTATAACATTTTGGTTTGCAGTTGTGGGTAGAGCATTTAAATAACTTTCTTTTGATGTGTATTTTGATTGGGTGGGAAATAGTTTTGAAAATACTACTTTTTTGGCAAGGGTTAGCCCACGATTTTCTCGAAAAACTGAAAAAAAATCATTTTTGTGATTTATGCATCAATTGAAAGGTGGGTCGATGCTCTGTATTTTAGTGAAAACCGCATCATGTTTGGAGGCTTGGTTGAGGAAATAGAGCAACCGAAAGATAATTTGTGATGAGCTGGGTCGAAATTCTGTAATTTTACTTTTTGACTAATTTTTCGGAAACGAGCGATCGTATAACATTTTGGTTTGCAGTTGTGGGTAGAGCATTTAAATACCTTTCTTTTGATGTGCATTTTGATTGGGTGGGAAATAGTTATGAAAATACTACTTTTTTCGGCAAGGGTTAGCTCACGATTTTCTCGAAAAACTGAAAAAAAATCATTTTTGAGATTTATGCATCAATTGAAAGGTGGGTCGATGCTCTGTATTTTAGTGAAAACCGCATCATGTTTGGAGGCTTGGTTGAGGAAATAGAGCAACCGAAAGATAATTTGTGATGAGCTGGGTCGAAATTCTGTAATTTTACTTTTTGACTAATTTTTCGGAAACGAGCGATCGTATAACATTTTGGTTTGCAGTTGTGGGTAGAGCATTTAAATACCTTTCTTTTGATGTGCATTTTGATTGGGTGGGAAATAGTTTTGAAAATACTACTTTTTTCGGCAAGGGTTAGCCCACGATTTTCTCGAAAAACTGAAAAAAAATCATTTTTGAGATTTATGCATCAATTGAAAGGTGGGTCGATGCTCTGTATTTTAGTGAAAACCGCATCATGTTTGGAGGCTTGGTTGAGGAAATAGAGCAACCGAAAGATAATTTGTGATGAGCTGGGTCGAAATTCTGTAATTTTACTTTTTGACTAATTTTTCGGAAACGGGCGATCGTATAACATTTTGGTTTGCAGTTGTGGGTAGAGCATTTAAATACCTTTCTTTTGATGTGCATTTTGATTGGGTGGGAAATAGATTTGAAAATGCTACTTTTTCGGCAATGGGTTAGCCCACGATTTTCTCGAAAAACTGAAAAAAAATCATTTTTGTGATTTATGCATCAATTGAAAAGTGGGTCGATGCTCTGTATTTTAGTGAAAACCGCATCATGTTTGGAGGCTTGGTTGAGGAAATAGAGCAACCGAAAGATAATTTGTGATGAGCTGGGTCGAAATTCTGTAATTTTTACTTTTTGACTAATTTTTCGGAAAAGAGAGATCGTATAACATTTTGGTTTGCAGTTGTGGGTAGAGCATTTAAATACCTTTCTTTTGATGTGTATTTTGATTGGGTGGGAAATAGTTTTGAAAATACTACTTTTTCGGCAAGGGTTAGCCCACGATTTTCTCGAAAAACTGAAAAAAAATCATTTTTGTGATTTATGCATCAATTGAAAGGTGGGTCGATGCTCTGTATTTTAGTGAAAACCGCATCATGTTTGGAGGCTTGGTTGAGGAAATAGAGCAACCGAAAGATAATTTGTGATGAGCTGGGTCGAAATTCTGTAATTTTACTTTTTGACTAATTTTTCGGAAACGAGCGATCGTATAACATTTTGGTTTGCAGTTGTGGGTAGAGCATTTAAATACCTTTCTTTTGATGTGCATTTTGATTGGGTGGGAAATAGTTTTGAAAATACTACTTTTTCGGCAATGGGTTAGCCCACGATTTTTTCGAAAAACTGAAAAAAAATCATTTTTGAGATTTATGCATCAATTGAAAGGTGGGTCGATGCTCTGTATTTTAGTGAAAACCGCATCATGTTTGGAGGCTTGGTTGAGGAAATAGAGCAACCGAAAGATAATTTGTGATGAGCTGGGTCGAAATTCTGTAATTTTACTTTTTGACTAATTTTTCGGAAAAGAGAGATCGTATAACATTTTGGTTTGCAGTTGTGGGTAGAGCATTTAAATACCTTTCTTTTGATGTGTATTTTGATTGGGTGGGAAATAGTTTTGAAAATACTACTTTTTTGGCAAGGGTTAGCCCACGATTTTCTCGAAAAACTGAAAAAAAAAATCATTTTTGTGATTTATGCATCAATTGAAAGGTGGGTCGATGCTCTGTATTTTAGTGAAAACCGCATCATGTTTGGAGGCTTGGTTGAGGAAATAGAGCAACCGAAAGATAATTTGTGATGAGCTGGGTCGAAATTCTGTAATTTTACTTTTTGACTAATTTTTCGGAAACGAGCGATCGTATAACATTTTGGTTTGCAGTTGTGGGTAGAGCATTTAAATACCTTTCTTTTGATGTGCATTTTGATTGGGTGGGAAATAGTTATGAAAATACTACTTTTTTCGGCAAGGGTTAGCCCACGATTTTCTCGAAAAACTGAAAAAAAATCATTTTTGAGATTTATGCATCAATTGAAAGGTGGGTCGATGCTCTGTATTTTAGTGAAAACCGCATCATGTTTGGAGGCTTGGTTGAGGAAATAGAGCAACCGAAAGATAATTTGTGATGAGCTGGGTCGAAATTCTGTAATTTTACTTTTTGACTAATTTTTCGGAAACGAGCGATCGTATAACATTTTGGTTTGCAGTTGTGGGTAGAGCATTTAAATACCTTTCTTTTGATGTGCATTTTGATTGGGTGGGAAATAGTTTTGAAAATACTACTTTTTCGGCAATGGGTTAGCCCACGATTTTCTCGAAAAACTGAAAAAAAATCATTTTTGTGATTTATGCATCAATTGAAAGGTGGGTCGATGCTGTGTATTTTAGTGAAAACCGCATCATGTTTGGAGGCTTGGTTGAGGAAATAGAGCAACCGAAAGATAATTTGTGATGAGCTGGGTCGAAATTCTGTAATTTTACTTTTTGACTAATTTTTCGGAAACGAGCGATTGTATAACATTTTGGTTTGCAGTTGTGGGTAGAGCATTTAAATACCTTTCTTTTGATGTGCATTTTGATTGGGTGGGAAATAGTTTTGAAAATACTACTTTTTTCGGCAAGGGTTAGCCCACGATTTTCTCGAAAAACTGAAAAAAAATCATTTTTGTGATTTATGCATCAATTGAAAGGTGGGTCGATGCTCTGTATTTTAGTGAAAACCGCATCATGTTTGGAGGCTTGGTTGAGGAAATAGAGCAACCGAAAGATAATTTGTGATGAGCTGGGTCGAAATTCTGTAATTTTACTTTTTGACTAATTTTTCGGAAACGAGCGATCGTATAACATTTTGGTTTGCAGTTGTGGGTAGAGCATTTAAATACCTTTCTTTTGATGTGCATTTTGATTGGGTGGGAAATAGTTTTGAAAATACTACTTTTTCGGCAATGGGTTAGCCCACGATTTTTTCGAAAAACTGAAAAAAAATCATTTTTGAGATTTATGCATCAATTGATAGGTGGGTCGATGCTCTGTATTTTAGTGAAAACCGCATCATGTTTGGAGGCTTGGTTGAGGAAATAGAGCAACCGAAAGATAATTTGTGATGAGCTGGGTCGAAATTCTGTAATTTTACTTTTTGACTAATTTTTCGGAAAAGAGAGATCGTACAACATTTTGGTTTGCAGTTGTGGGTAGAGCATTTAAATACCTTTCTTTTGATGTGTATTTTGATTGGGTGGGAAATAGTTTTGAAAATACTACTTTTTTGGCAAGGGTTAGCCCACGATTTTCTCGAAAAACTGAAAAAAAAATCATTTTTGTGATTTATGCATCAATTGAAAGGTGGGTCGATGCTCTGTATTTTAGTGAAAACCGCATCATGTTTGGAGGCTTGGTTGAGGAAATAGAGCAACCGAAAGATAATTTGTGATGAGCTGGGTCGAAATTCTGTAATTTTACTTTTTGACTAATTTTTCGGAAACGAGCGATCGTATAACATTTTGGTTTGCAGTTGTGGGTAGAGCATTTAAATACCTTTCTTTTGATGTGCATTTTGATTGGGTGGGAAATAGTTATGAAAATACTACTTTTTTCGGCAAGGGTTAGCCCACGATTTTCTCGAAAAACTGAAAAAAAATCATTTTTGAGATTTATGCATCAATTGAAAGGTGGGTCGATGCTCTGTATTTTAGTGAAAACCGCATCATGTTTGGAGGCTTGGTTGAGGAAATAGAGCAACCGAAAGATAATTTGTGATGAGCTGGGTCGAAATTCTGTAATTTTACTTTTTGACTAATTTTTCGGAAACGAGCGATCGTATAACATTTTGGTTTGCAGTTGTGGGTAGAGCATTTAAATACCTTTCTTTTGATGTGCATTTTGATTGGGTGGGAAATAGTTTTGAAAATACTACTTTTTCGGCAATGGGTTAGCCCACGATTTTCTCGAAAAACTGAAAAAAAATCATTTTTGTGATTTATGCATCAATTGAAAGGTGGGTCAATGCTGTGTATTTTAGTGAAAACCGCATCATGTTTGGAGGCTTGGTTGAGGAAATAGAGCAACCGAAAGATAATTTGTGATGAGCTGGGTCGAAATTCTGTAATTTTACTTTTTGACTAATTTTTCGGAAACGAGCGATCGTATAACATTTTGGTTTGCAGTTGTGGGTAGAGCATTTAAATACCTTTCTTTTGATGTGCATTTTGATTGGGTGGGAAATAGTTTTGAAAATACTACTTTTTTCGGCAAGGGTTAGCCCACGATTTTCTCGAAAAACTGAAAAAAAATCATTTTTGTGATTTATGCATCAATTGAAAGGTGGGTCGATGCTCTGTATTTTAGTAAAAACCGCATCATGTTTGGAGGCTTGGTTGAGGAAATAGAGCAACCGAAAGATAATTTGTTATGAGCTGGGTCGAAATTCTGTAATTTTACTTTTTGACTAATTTTTCGGAAACGAGCGATCGTATAACATTTTGGTTTGCAGTTGTGGGTAGAGCATTTAAATACCTTTCTTTTGATGTGCATTTTGATTGGGTGGGAAATAGATTTGAAAATGCTACTTTTTCGGCAATGGGTTAGCCCACGATTTTCTCGAAAAACTGAAAAAAAATCATTTTTGTGATTTATGCATCAATTGAAAGGTGGGTCGATGCTCTGTATTTTAGTGAAAACCGCATCATGTTTGGAGGCTTGGTTGAGGAAATAGAGCAACCGAAAGATAATTTGTGATGAGCTGGGTCGAAATTCTGTAATTTTACTTTTTGACTAATTTTTCGGAAACGAGCGATCGTATAACATTTTGGTTTGCAGTTGTGGGTAGAGCATTTAAATACCTTTCTTTTGATGTGCATTTTGATTGGGTGGGAAATAGTTTTGAAAATACTACTTTTTTCGGCAAGGGTTAGCCCACGATTTTCTCGAAAAACTGAAAAAAAAATCATTTTTGTGATTTATGCATCAATTGAAAGGTGGGTCGATGCTCTGTATTTTAGTGAAAACCGCATCATGTTTGGAGGCTTGGTTGAGGAAATAGAGCAACCGAAAGATAATTTGTGATGAGCTGGGTCGAAATTCTGTAATTTTACTTTTTGACTAATTTTTCGGAAAAGAGAGATCGTATAACATTTTGGTTTGCAGTTGTGGGTAGAGCATTTAAATACCTTTCTTTTGATGTGTATTTTGATTGGGTGGGAAATAGTTTTGAAAATACTACTTTTTCGGCAAGGGTTAGCCCACGATTTTCTCGAAAAACTGAAAAAAAATCATTTTTGTGATTTATGCATCAATTGAAAGGTGGGTCGATGCTCTGTATTTTAGTGAAAACTGCATCATGTTTGGAGGCTTGGTTGAGGAAATAGAGCAACCGAAAGATAATTTGTGATGAGCTGGGTCGAAATTCTGTAATTTTACTTTTTGACTAATTTTTCGGAAAAGAGAGATCGTATAACATTTTGGTTTGCAGTTGTGGGTAGAGCATTTAAATACCTTTCTTTTGATGTGCATTTTGATTGGGTGGGAAATAGTTTTGAAAATACTACTTTTTTCGGCAAGGGTTAGCCCACGATTTTCTCGAAAAACTGAAAAAAAATCATTTTTGAGATTTATGCATCAATTGAAAGGTGGGTCGATGCTCTGTATTTTAGTGAAAACCGCATCATGTTTGGAGGCTTGGTTGAGGAAATAGAGCAACCGAAAGATAATTTGTGATGAGCTGGGTCGAAATTCTGTAATTTTACTTTTTGACTAATTTTTCGGAAACGAGCGATCGTATAACATTTTGGTTTGCAGTTGTGGGTAGAGCATTTAAATACCTTTCTTTTGATGTGCATTTTGATTGGGTGGGAAATAGTTTTGAAAATACTACTTTTTTCGGCAAGGGTTAGCCCACGATTTTCTCGAAAAACTGAAAAAAAATCATTTTTGTGATTTATGCATCAATTGAAAGGTGGGTCGATGCTCTGTATTTTAGTGAAAACCGCATCATGTTTGGAGGCTTGGTTGAGGAAATAGAGCAACCGAAAGATAATTTGTGATGAGCTGGGTCGAAATTCTGTAATTTTACTTTTTGACTAATTTTTCGGAAAAGAGAGATCGTATAACATTTTGGTTTGCAGTTGTGGGTAGAGCATTTAAATACCTTTCTTTTGATGTGTATTTTGATTGGGTGGGAAATAGTTTTGAAAATACTACTTTTTCGGCAAGGGTTAGCCCACGATTTTCTCGAAAAACTGAAAAACAATCATTTTTGTGATTTATGCATCAATTGAAAGGTGGGTCGATGCTCTGTATTTTAGTGAAAACCGCATCATGTTTGGAGGCTTGGTTGAGGAAATAGAGCAACCGAAAGATAATTTGTGATGAGCTGGGTCGAAATTCTGTAATTTTACTTTTTGACTAATTTTTCGGAAACGAGCGATCGTATAACATTTTGGTTTGCAGTTGTGGGTAGAGCATTTAAATACCTTTCTTTTGATGTGCATTTTGATTGGGTGGGAAATAGTTTTGAAAATACTACTTTTTTCGGCAAGGGTTAGCCCACGATTTTCTCGAAAATCTGAAAAAAAATATTTTTTGAGATTTATGCATCAATTGAAAGGTGGGTCGATGCTCTGTATTTTAGTGAAAACCGCATCATGTTTGGAGGCTTGGTTGAGGAAATAGAGCAACCGAAAGATAATTTGTGATGAGCTGGGTCGAAATTCTGTAATTTTACTTTTTGACTAATTTTTCGGAAAAGAGAGATCGTATAAAATTTTGGTTTGCAGTTGTGGGTAGAGCATTTAAATACCTTTCTTTTGATGTGTATTTTGATTGGGTGGGAAATAGTTTTGAAAATACTACTTTTTCGGCAAGGGTTAGCCCACGATTTTCTCGAAAAACTGAAAAAAAATCATTTTTGTGATTTATGCATCAATTGAAAGGTGGGTCGATGCTCTGTATTTTAGTGAAAACCGCATCATGTTTGGAGGCTTGGTTGAGGAAATAGAGCAACCGAAAGATTACTTCGGAACAGACGTGTCCTTTTTTATGTGTCTAATCATAAAACCAACTATGGCTTAAATGAGCCTATCTCGCGATCCTTGACATTGTTTAATTCCGTCTGCAATGAAGTCGACATTGTAGTGAGTAGGGATCAATTTAAACGACAAGTATTAGACTTTTTAACTTATCATATGTAAATCTGTATAATCATACAGTTAGTTAATCAATTAATTGTTTGTATCAAAGCTGTGTTTTAATATCTATTATTATCTTGTAAGCTTATTTATTATATTAAATGTAATCAGCAGACTATAGTCCATTGATGAAATAAATAAATAAATAAATAAATAAATAAATAATAAATAATAAATAAATAATTTGTGATGATCTGGGTCGAAATTCTGTAATTTTATTTTTTGACTAATTTTTCGGAAACGAGCGATCGTATAACATTTTGGTTTGCAGTTGTGGGTAGAGCATTTAAATACCTTTCTTTTGATGTGCATTTTGATTGGGTGGGAAATAGTTTTGAAAATACTACTTTTTCGGCAATGGGTTAGCCCACGATTTTCTCGAAAAACTGAAAAAAATCATTTTTGAGATTTATGCATCAATTGAAAGGTGGGTCGATGCTCTGTATTTTAGTGAAAACCGCATCATGTTTAGAGGCTTGGTTGAGGAAATAGAGCAACCGAAATATAATTTGTGATGAGCTGGGTCGAAATTCTGTAATTTTACTTTTTGACTAATTTTTCGGAAAAGAGAGATCGTATAACATTTTGGTTTGCAGTTGTGGGTAGAGCATTTAAATACCTTTCTTTTGATGTGTATTTTGATTGGGTGGGAAATAGTTTTGAAAATACTACTTTTTTGGCAAGGGTTAACCCACGATTTTCTCGAAAAACTGAAAAAAAATCATTTTTGTGATTTATGCATCAATTGAAAGGTGGGTCGATGCTCTGTATTTTAGTGAAAACCGCATCATGTTTGGAGGCTTGGTTGAGGAAATAGAGCAACCGAAAGATAATTTGTGATGAGCTGGGTCGAAATTCTGTAATTTTACTTTTTGACTAATTTTTTGGAAACGAGCGATCGTATAACATTTTGGTTTGCAGTTGTGGGTAGAGCATTTAAATACCTTTCTTTTGATGTGCATTTTGATTGGGTGGGAAATAGTTATGAAAATACTACTTTTTTCGGCCCACGATTTTCTCGAAAAACTGAAAAAAAATCATTTTTGAGATTTATGCATCAATTGAAAGGTGGGTCGATGCTCTGTATTTTAGTGAAAACCGCATCATGTTTGGAGGCTTGGTTGAGGAAATAGAGCAACCGAAAGATAATTTGTGATGAGCTGGGTCGAAATTCTGTAATTTTACTTTTTGACTAATTTTTCGGAAACGAGCGATCGTATAACATTTTGGTTTGCAGTTGTGGGTAGAGCATTTAAATACCTTTCTTTTGATGTGCATTTTGATTGGGTGGGAAATAGTTTTGAAAATACTACTTTTTCGGCAATGGGTTAGCCCACGATTTTCTCGAAAAACTGAAAAAAAAATCATTTTTGTGATTTATGCATCAATTGAAAGGTGGGTCGATGCTCTGTATTTTAGTGAAAACCGCATCATGTTTGGAGGCTTGGTTGAGGAAATAGAGCAACCGAAAGATAATTTGTGATGAGCTGGGTCGAAATTCTGTAATTTTACTTTTTGACTAATTTTTCGGAAACGAGCGATCGTATAACATTTTGGTTTGCAGTTGTGGGTAGAGCATTTAAATACCTTTCTTTTGATGTGCATTTTGATTGGGTGGGAAATAGTTTTGAAAATACTACTTTTTTCGGCAAGGGTTAGCCCACGATTTTCTCGAAAAACTGAAAAAAAATCATTTTTGTGATTTATGCATCAATTGAAAGGTGGGTCGATGCTCTGTATTTTAGTGAAAACCGCATCATGTTTGGAGGCTTGGTTGAGGAAATAGAGCAACCGAAAGATAATTTGTGATGAGCTGGGTCGAAATTCTGTAATTTTACTTTTTGACTAATTTTTCGGAAACGAGCGATCGTATAACATTTTGGTTTGCAGTTGTGGCTAGAGCATTTAAATACCTTTCTTTTGATGTGCATTTTGATTGGGTGGGAAATAGTTTTGAAAATACTACTTTTTTCGGCAAGGGTTAGCCCACGATTTTCTCGAAAAACTGAAAAAAAATCATTTTTGAGATTTATGCATCAATTAAAAGGTGGGTCGATGCTCTGTATTTTAGTGAAAACCGCATCATGTTTGGAGGCTTGGTTGAGGAAATAGAGCAACCGAAAGATAATTTGTGATGAGCTGGGTCGAAATTCTGTAATTTTACTTTTTGACTAATTTTTCGGAAACGAGTGATCGTATAACATTTTGGTTTGCAGTTGTGGGTAGAGCATTTAAATACCTTTCTTTTGATGTGCATTTTGATTGGGTGGAAAATAGTTTTGAAAATACTACTTTTTCGGCAATGGGTTAGCCCACGATTTTCTCGAAAAACTGAAAAAAAAATCATTTTTGAGATTTATGCATCAATTGAAAGGTGGGTCGATGCTCTGTATTTTAGTGAAAACCGCATCATGTTTGGAGGCTTGGTTGAGGAAATAGAGCAACCGAAAGATAATTTGTGATGAGCTGGGTCGAAATTCTGTAATTTTACTTTTTGACTAATTTTTCGGAAACGAGCGATCGTATAACATTTTGGTTTGCAGTTGTGGGTAGAGCATTTAAATACTTTTCTTTTGATGTGCATTTTGATTGGGTGGGAAATAGTTTTGAAAATACTACTTTTTTCGGCAAGGGTTAGCCCACGATTTTCTCGAAAAACTGAAAAAAAATCATTTTTGAGATTTATGCATCAATTAAAAGGTGGGTCGATGCTCTGTATTTTAGTGAAAACCGCATCATGTTTGGAGGCTTGGTTGAGGAAATAGAGCAACCGAAAGATAATTTGTGATGAGCTGGGTCGAAATTCTGTAATTTTACTTTTTGACTAATTTTTCGGAAAAGAGAGATCGTATAACATTTTGGTTTGCAGTTGTGGGTAGAGCATTTAAATACCTTTCTTTTGATGTGTATTTTGATTGGGTGGGAAATAGTTTTGAAAATACTACTTTTTCGGCAAGGGTTAGCCCACGATTTTCTCGAAAAACTGAAAAAAAATCATTTTTGTGATTTATGCATCAATTGAAAGGTGGGTCGATGCTCTGTATTTTAGTGAAAACCGCATCATGTTTGGAGGCTTGGTTGAGGAAATAGAGCAACCGAAAGATAATTTGTGATGAGCTGGGTCGAAATTCTGTAATTTTACTTTTTGACTAATTTTTCGGAAACGAGCGATCGTATAACATTTTGGTTTGCAGTTGTGGGTAGAGCATTTAAATACCTTTCTTTTGATGTGCATTTTGATTGGGTGGGAAATAGTTTTGAAAATACTACTTTTTCGGCAATGGTTTAGCCCACGATTTTCTCGAAAAACTGAAAAAAAATCATTTTTGAGATTTATGCATCAATTGAAAGGTGGGTCGATGCGCTGTATTTTAGTGAAAACCGCATCATGTTTGGATTCTTGGTTGAGGAAATAGAGCAACCGAAAGATAATTTGTGATGAGCTGGGTCGAAATTCTGTAATTTTACTTTTTGACTAATTTTTCGGAAACGAGAGATCGTATAACATTTTGGTTTGCAGTTGTGGGTAGAGCATTTAAATACCTTTCTTTTGATGTGCATTTTGATTGGGTGGGAAATAGTTTTGAAAATACTACTTTTTTCGGCAAGGGTTAGCCCACGATTTTCTCGAAAAACTGAAAAAAAATCATTTTTGTGATTTATGCATCAATTGAAAGGTGGGTCGATGCTCTGTATTTTAGTGAAAACCGCATCATGTTTGGAGGCTTTGTTGAGGAAATAGAGCAACCGAAAGATAATTTGTGATGAGCTGGGTCGAAATTCTGTAATTTTACTTTTTGACTAATTTTTCGGAAACGAGCGATCGTATAACATTTTGGTTTGCAGTTGTGGGTAGAGCAATTAAATACCTTTCTTGTGATGTGCATTTTGATTGGGTGGGAAATAGTTTTGAAAATACTACTTTTTTCGGCAAGGGTTAGCCCACGATTTTCTCGAAAAACTGAAAAAAAATCATTTTTGAGATTTATGCATCAATTGAAAGGTGGGTCGATGCTCTGTATTTTAGTGAAAACCGCATCATGTTTGGAGGCTTGGTTGAGGAAATAGAGCAACCGAAAGATAATTTGTGATGAGCTGGGTCGAAATTCTGTAATTTTACTTTTTGACTAATTTTTCGGAAACGAGCGATCGTATAACATTTTGGTTTGCAGTTGTGGGTAGAGCATTTAAATACCTTTCTTTTGATGTGCATTTTGATTGGGTGGGAAATAGTTTTGAAAATACTACTTTTTTCGGCAAGGGTTAGCCCACGATTTTCTCGAAAAACTGAAAAAAAATCATTTTTGAGATTTATGCATCAATTGAAAGGTGGGTCGATGCTCTGAATTTTAGTGAAAACCGCATCATGTTTGGAGGCTTGGTTGAGGAAATAGAGCAACCGAAAGATAATTTGTGATGAGCTGGGTCGAAATTCTGTAATTTTACTTTTTGACTAATTTTTCGGAAAAGAGAGATCGTATAACATTTTGGTTTGCAGTTGTGGGTAGAGCATTTAAATACCTTTCTTTTGATGTGTATTTTGATTGGGTGGAAATAGTTTTGAAAATACTACTTTTTCGGCAAGGGTTAGCCCACGATTTTCTCGAAAAACTGAAAAAAAATCATTTTTGTGATTTATGCATCAATTGAAAGGTGGGTCGATGCTCTGTATTTTAGTGAAAACCGCATCATGTTTGGAGGCTTGGTTGAGGAAATAGAGCAACCGAAAGATAATTTGTGATGAGCTGGGTCGAAATTCTGTAATTTTACTTTTTGACTAATTTTTCGGAAACGAGCGATCGTATAACATTTTGGTTTGCAGTTGTGGGTAGAGCATTTAAATACCTTTCTTTTGATGTGCATTTTGATTGGGTGGGAAATAGTTTTGAAATTACTACTTTTTTCGGCAAGGGTTAGCCCACGATTTTCTCGAAAAACTGAAAAAAAATCATTTTTGAGATTTATGCATCAATTGAAAGGTGGGTCGATGCTCTGTATTTTAGTGAAAACCGCATCATGTTTGGAGGCTTGGTTGAGGAAATAGAGCAACCGAAAGATAATTTGTGATGAGCTGGGTCCAAATTCTGTAATTTTACTTTTTGACTAATTTTTCGGAAACGAGAGATCGTATAACATTTTGGTTTGCAGTTGTGGGTAGAGCATTTAAATACCTTTCTTTTGATGTGCATTTTGATTGGGTGGGAAATAGTTTTGAAAATACTACTTTTTTCGGCAAGGGTTAGCCCACGATTTTCTCGAAAAACTGAAAAAAAAATCATTTTTGTGATTTATGCATCAATTGAAAGGTGGGTCGATGCTCTGTATTTTAGTGAAAACCGCATCATGTTTGGAGGCTTGGTTGAGGAAATAGAGCAACCGAAAGATAATTTGTGATGAGCTGGGTCGAAATTCTGTAATTTTACTTTTTGACTAATTTTTCGGAAAAGAGAGATCGTATAACATTTTGGTTTGCAGTTGTGGGTAGAGCAATTAAATACCTTTCTTTTGATGTGCATTTTGATTGGGTGGGAAATAGTTTTGAAAAATACTACTTTTTTCGGCAAGGGTTAGCCCACGATTTTCTCGAAAAACTGAAAAAAAAAAATCATTTTTGAGACTTATGCATCAATTGAAAGGTGGGTCGATGCTCTGTATTTTAGTGAAAACCGCATCATGTTTGGAGGCTTGGTTGAGGAAATAGAGCAACCGAAAGATAATTTGTGATGAGCTGGTCGAAATTCTGTAATTTTACTTTTTGACTAATTTTTCGGAAACGAGCGATCGTATAACATTTTGGTTTGCAGTTGTGGGTAGAGCATTTAAATACCTTTCTTTTGATGTGCATTTTGATTGGGTGGGAAATAGTTTTGAAAATACTACTTTTTTCGGCAAGGGTTAGCCCACGATTTTCTCGAAAAACTGAAAAAAAAATCATTTTTTGAGATTTATGCATCAATTGAAAGGTGGGTCGATGCTCTGTATTTTAGTGAAAACCGCATCATGTTTGGAGGCTTGGTTGAGGAAATAGAGCAACCGAAAGATAATTTGTGATGAGCTGGGTCGAAATTCTGTAATTTTACTTTTTGACTAATTTTTCGGAAAAGAGAGATCGTATAACATTTTGGTTTGCAGTTGTGGGTAGAGCATTTAAATACCTTTCTTTTGATGTGTATTTTGATTGGGTGGGAAATAGTTTTGAAAATACTACTTTTCGGCAAGGGTTAGCCCACGATTTTCTCGAAAAACTGAAAAAAAAATCATTTTTGTGATTTATGCATCAATTGAAAGGTGGGTCGATGCTCTGTATTTTAGTGAAAACCGCATCATGTTTGGAGGCTTGGTTGAGGAAATAGAGCAACCGAAAGATAATTTGTGATGAGCTGGGTCGAAATTCTGTAATTTTACTTTTTGACTAATTTTTCGGAAACGAGCGGTCGTATAACATTTTGGTTTGCAGTTGTGGGTTAGAGCATTTAAATACCTTTCTTTTGATGTGCATTTTGATTGGGTGGGAAATAGTTTTGAAAATACTACTTTTTCGCCAATGGGTTAGCCCACGATTTTCTCGAAAAACTGAAAAAAAATCATTTTTGAGATTTATGCATCAATTGAAAGGTGGGTCGATGCTCTGTATTTTAGTGAAAACCACATCATGTTTGGAGGCTTGGTTGAGGAAATAGAGCAACCGAAAGATAATTTGTGATGAGCTGGGTCGAAATTCTGTAATTTTACTTTTTGACTAATTTTTCGGAAAAGAGAGATCGTATAACATTTTGGTTTGCAGTTGTGGGTAGAGCATTTAAATACCTTTCTTTTGATGTGTATTTTGATTGGGTGGGAAATAGTTTTGAAAATACTACTTTTTCGTCAAGGGTTAGCCCACGATTTTCTCGAAAACTGAAAAAAAAAATCATTTTTGTGATTTATGCATCAATTGAAAGGTGGGTCGATGCTCTGTATTTTAGTGAAAACCGCATCATGTTTGGAGGCTTGGTTGAGGAAATAGAGCAACCGAAAGATAATTTGTGATGAGCTGGGTCGAAATTCTGTAATTTTACTTTTTGACTAATTTTTCGGAAACGAGCGATTGTATAACATTTTGGTTTGCAGTTGTGGGTAGAGCATTTAAATACCTTTCTTTTGATGTGCATTTGATTGGGTGGGAAATAGTTTTGAAAATACTACTTTTTCGGCAATGGGTTAGCCCACGATTTTCTCGAAAAACTGAAAAAAAATCATTTTTGTGATTTATGCATCAATTGAAAGGTGGGTCGATGCTCTGTATTTTAGTGAAAACCGCATCATGTTTGGAGGCTTGGTTGAGGAAATAGAGCAACCGAAAGATAATTTGTGATGAGCTGGTCGAAATTCTGTAATTTTACTTTTTGACTAATTTTTCGGAAAAGAGAGATCGTATAACATTTTGGTTTGCAGTTGTGGGTAGAGCATTTAAATACCTTTCTTTTGATGTGCATTTTGATTGGGTGGGAAATAGTTTTGAAAATACTACTTTTTTCGGCAAGGGTTAGCCCACGATTTTCTCGAAAAACTGAAAAAAAATCATTTTTGTGATTTATGCATCAATTGAAAGGTGGGTCGATGCTCTGTATTTTAGTGAAAACCGCATCATGTTTGGAGGCTTGGTTGAGGAAATAGAGCAACCGAAAGATAATTTGTGATGAGCTGGGTCGAAATTCTGTAATTTTACTTTTTGACTAATTTTTCGGAAACGAGCGATCGTATAACATTTTGGTTTGCAGTTGTGGGTAGAGCATTTAAATACCTTTCTTTTGATGTGTATTTTGATTGGTTGGGAAATAATTTTGAAAATACTACTTTTTTCGGCAAGGGTTAGCCCACGATTTTCTCGAAAAACTGAAAAAAAATCATTTTTGTGATTTATGCATCAATTGAAAGGTGGGTCGATGCTCTGTATTTTAGTGAAAACCGCATCATGTTTGGAGGCTTGGTTGAGGAAATAGAGCAACCGAAAGATAATTTGTGATGAGCTGGGTCGAAATTCTGTAATTTTACTTTTTGAATAATTTTTCGGAAACGAGTGATCGTATAACATTTTGGTTTGCAGTTGTGGGTAGAGCATTTAAATACCTTTCTTTTGAAGTGCATTTTGATTGGGTGGGAAATAGTTTTGAAAATACTACTTTTTCGGCAAGGGTTAGCCCACGATTTTCTCGAAAAACTGAAAAAAAATCATTTTTGAGATTTATGCATCAATTGAAAGGTGGGTCGATGCTCTGTATTTTAGTGAAAACCACATCATGTTTGGAGGATTGGTTGAGGAAATAGAGCAACCGAAAGATAATTTGTGATGAGCTGGGTCGAAATTCTGTAATTTTACTTTTTGACTAATTTTTCGGAAACGAGCGATCGTATAACATTTTGGTTTGCAGTTGTGGGTAGAGCATTTAAATACCTTTCTTTTGATGTGCATTTTGATTGGGTGGGAAATAGTTTTGAAAATACTACTTTTTTCGGCAAGGGTTAGCCCACGATTTTCTCGAAAAACTGAAAAAAAATCGTTTTTGAGATTTATGCATCAATTGAAAGGTGGGTCGATGCTCTGTATTTTAGTGAAAACCGCATCATGTTTGGAGGCTTGGTTGAGGAAATAGAGCAACCGAAAGATAATTTGTGATGAGCTGGGTCGAAATTCTGTAATTTTACTTTTTGACTAATTTTTCGGAAACGAGCGATCGTATAACATTTTGGTTTGCAGTTGTGGGTAGAGCATTTAAATACCTTTCTTTTGATGTGCATTTTGATTGGGTGGGAAATAGTTTTGAAAATACTACTTTTTTCGGCAAGGGTTATCTCACGATTTTCACAAAAAACTGAAAAAAAAATCATTTTTGTGATTTATGCATCAATTGAAAGGTGGGTCGATGCTCTGTATTTTAGTGAAAACCGCATCATGTTTGGAGATTTGGTTGAGGAAATAGAGCAACCGAAATTGAAAGGTGGGTCGATGTTCTGTATTTTAGTGAAAACCGCATCATGTTTGGAGGCTTGGTTGAGGAAATAGAGCAACCGAAAGATAATTTGTGATGAGCTGGGTCGAAATTCTGTAATTTTACTTTTTGACTAATTTTTCGGAAACGAGCGATCGTATAACATTTTGGTTTGCAGTTGTGGGTAGAGCATTTAAATACCTTTCTTTTGATGTGCATTTTGATTGGGTGGGAAATAGTTTTGAAAATACTACTTTTTCGGCAAGGGTTAGCCCACGATTTTCTCGAAAAACTGAAAAAAAAAAAATCATTTTTGTGATTTATGCATCAATTGAAAGGTGGGTCGATGCTCTGTATTTTAGTGAAAACCGCATCATGTTTGGAGGCTTGGTTGAGGAAATAGAGCAACCGAAAGATAATTTGTGATGAGCTGGGTCGAAATTCTGTAATTTTACTTTTTGACTAATTTTTCGGAAACGAGCGATCGTATAACATTTTGGTTTGCAGTTGTGGGTAGAGCATTTAAATACCTTTCTTTTGATATGCATTTTGATTGGGTGGGAAATAGTTTTGAAAATACTACTTTTTCGGCAATGGGTTAGCCCACGATTTTCTCGAAAAACTGAAAAAAAATCATTTTTGTGATTTATGCATCAATTGAAAGGTGGGTCGATGCTCTGTATTTTAGTGAAAACCGCATCATGTTTGGAGGCTTGGTTGAGGAAATGGAGCAACCGAAAGATAATTTGTGATGAGCTGGGTCGAAATTCTGTAATTTTACTTTTTGACTAATTTTTCGGAAACGAGCGATCGTATAACATTTTGGGTTGCAGTTGTGGGTAGAGCATTTAAATACCTTTCTTTTGATGTGTATTTTGATTGGTTGGGAAATAATTTTGAAAATACTACTTTTTTCAGCAAGGGTTAGCCCACGATTTTCTCGAAAAACTGAAAAAAAATCATTTTTGTGATTTATGCATCAATTGAAAGGTGGGTCGATGCTCTGTATTTTAGTGAAAACCGCATCATGTTTGGAGGCTTGGTTGAGGAAATAGAGCAACCGAAAGATAATTTGTGATGAGCTGGGTCGAAATTCTGTAATTTTACTTTTTGACTAATTTTTCGGAAAAGAGAGATCGTATAACATTTTGGTTTGCAGTTGTGGGTAGAGCATTTAAATACCTTTCTTTTGATGTGTATTTTGATTGGTTGGGAAATAATTTTGAAAATACTACTTTTTTCGGCAAGGGTTAGCCCACGATTTTCTCGAAAAACTAAAAAAAAAACAATTTTTGTGATTTATGCATCAATTGAAAGGTGGGTCGATGCTCTGTATTTTAGTGAAAACCGCATCATGTTTGGAGGCTTGGTTGAGGAAATAGAGCAACCGAAAGATAATTTGTGATGAGCTGGGTCGAAATTCTGTAATTTTACTTTTTGACTAATTTTTCGGAAAAGAGAGATCGTATAACATTTTGGTTTGCAGTTGTGGGTAGAGCATTTAAATACCTTTCTTTTGATGTGCATTTTGATTGGGTGGGAAATAGTTTTGAAAATACTACTTTTTTCGGCTAGGGTTAGCCCACGATTTTCTCGAAAAACTGAAAAAAAATCATTTTTGTGATTTATGCATCAATTGAAAGGTGGGTCGATGCTCTGTATTTTAGTGAAAACCGCATCATGTTTGGAGGCTTGGTTGAGGAAATAGAGCAACCGAAAGATAATTTGTGATGAGCTGGGTCGAAATTCTGTAATTTTACTTTTTGACTAATTTTTCGGGAAAGAGAGATCGTATAACATTTTGGTTTGCAGTTGTTGGTAGAGCATTTAAATACCTTTCTTTTGATGTGCATTTTGATTGGGTGGGAAATAGTTTTGAAAATACTACTTTTTTCGGCAAGGGTTAGCCCACGATTTTCTCGAAAAACTGAAAAAAAATCATTTTTGAGATTTATGCATCAATTGAAAGGTGGGTCGATGCTCTGTATTTTAGTGAAAACCGCATCATGTTTGGAGGCTTTGTTGAGGAAATAGAGCAACCGAAAGATAATTTGTGATGAGCTGGGTCGAAATTCTGTAATTTTACTTTTTGACTAATTTTTCGGAAACGAGCGATCGTATAACATTTTGGTTTGCAGTTGTGGGTAGAGCATTTAAATACCTTTCTTTTGATGTGCATTTTGATTGGGTGGGAAATAGTTTTGAAAATACTACTTTTTTCGGCAAGGGTTAGCCCACGATTTTCTCGAAAAACTGAAAAAAAATCATTTTTGTGATTTATGCATCAATTGAAAGGTGGGTCGATGCTCTGTATTTTAGTGAAAACCGCATCATGTTTGGAGGCTTGGTTGAGGAAATAGAGCAACCGAAAGATAATTTGTGATGAGCTGGGTCGAAATTCTGTAATTTTACTTTTTGACTAATTTTTCGGGAAAGAGAGATCGTATAACATTTTGGTTTGCAGTTGTTGGTAGAGCATTTAAATACCTTTCTTTTGATGTGCATTTTGATTGGGTGGGAAATAGTTTTGAAAATACTACTTTTTTCGGCAAGGGTTAGCCCACGATTTTCTCGAAAAACTGAAAAAAAATCATTTTTGAGATTTATGCATCAATTGAAAGGTGGGTCGATGCTCTGTATTTTAGTGAAAACCGCATCATGTTTGGAGGCTTGGTTGAGGAAATAGAGCAACCGAAAGATAATTTGTGATGAGCTGGGTCGAAATTCTGTAATTTTACTTTTTGACTAATTTTTCGGAAACGAGCGATTGTATAACATTTTGGTTTGCAGTTGTGGGTAGAGTAGAGCATTTAAATGCCTTTCTGTTGATGTGCATTTTGATTGGGTGGGAAATAGTTTTGAAAATACTACTTTTTTTGGCAAGGGTTAGCCCACGATTTTTTCGAAAAACTGAAAAAAAATCATTTTTGTGATTTATGCATCAATTGAAAGGTGGGTCGATGCTCTGTATTTTAGTGAAAACCGCATCATGTTTGGAGGCTTGGTTGAGGAAATAGAGCAACCGAAAGATAATTTGTGATGAGCTGGGTCGAAATTCTGTAATTTTACTTTTTGACTAATTTTTCGGAAAAGAGAGATCGTATAACATTTTGGTTTGCAGTTGTGGGTAGAGCATTTAAATACCTTTCTTTTGATGTGTATTTTGATTGGTTGGGAAATAATTTTGAAAATACTACTTTTTTCGGCAAGGGTTAGCCCACGATTTTCTCGAAAAACTAAAAAAAAACAATTTTTGTGATTTATGCATCAATTGAAAGGTGGGTCGATGCTCTGTATTTTAGTGAAAACCGCATCATGTTTGGAGGCTTGGTTGAGGAAATAGAGCAACCGAAAGATAATTTGTGATGAGCTGGGTCGAAATTCTGTAATTTTACTTTTTGACTAATTTTTCGGAAAAAAAAAGATCGTATAACATTTTGGTTTGCAGTTGTGGGTAGAGCATTTAAATACTTTTCTTTTGATGTGCATTTTGATTGGGTGGGAAATAGTTTTGAAAATACTACTTTTTTCGGCAAGGGTTAGCCCACGATTTTCTCGAAAAACTGAAAAAAAATCATTTTTGTGATTTATGCATCAATTGAAAGGTGGGTCGATGCTCTGTATTTTAGTGAAAACCGCATCATGTTTGGAGGCTTGGTTGAGGAAATAGAGCAACCGAAAGATAATTTGTGATGAGCTGGGTCGAAATTCTGTAATTTCACTTTTTGACTAATTTTTCGGAAACGAGCGATCGTATAACATTTTGGTTTGCAGTTGTGGGTAGAGCATTTAAATACCTTTCTTTTGATGTGTATTTTGATTGGTTGGGAAATAATTTTGAAAATACTACTTTTTTCGGCAAGGGTTAGCCACGATTTTCTAGAAAAACTGAAAAAAATTGAAAGGTGGGTCGATGCTCTGTATTTTAGTGAAAACCGCATCATGTTTGGAGGCTTGGTTGAGGAAATAGAGCAACCGAAAGATAATTTGTGATGAGCTGGGTCGAAATTCTGTAATTTTACTTTTTGACTAATTTTTCGGAAACGAGCGATTGTATAACATTTTGGTTTGCAGTTGTGGGTAGAGCATTGAAATACCTTTCTTTTGATGTGCATTTTGATTGGGTGGGAAATAGTTTTGAAAATACTACTTTTTCGGCAATGGGTTAGCCCACGATTTTCTCGAAAAACTGAAAAAAAATCATTTTTGAGATTTTTGCATCAATTAAAAGGTGGGTCGATGCTCTGTATTTTAGTGAAAACCGCATCATGTTTGGAGGCTTGGTTGAGGAAATAGAGCAACCGAAAGATAATTTGTGATGAGCTGGGTCGAAATTCTGTAATTTTACTTTTTGACTAATTTTTCGGAAACGAGCGATCGTATAACATTTTGGTTTGCAGTTGTGGGTAGAGCATTTAAATACCTTTCTTTTGATGTGCATTTTGATTGGGTGGGAAATAGTTTTGAAAATACTACTTTTTCGGCAAGGGTTAGCCCACGATTTTCTCGAAAAACTGAAAAAAAAAAATCATTTTTGTGATTTATGCATCAATTGAAAGGTGGGTCGATGCTCTGTATTTTAGTGAAAACCGCATCATGTTTGGAGGCTTGGTTGAGGAAATAGAGCAACCGAAAGATAATTTGTGATGAGCTGGGTCGAAATTCTGTAATTTTACTTTTTGACTAATTTTTCGGAAACGAGCGATCGTATAACATTTTGGTTTGCAGTTGTGGGTAGAGCATTTAAATACCTTTCTTTTGATGTGCATTTTGATTGGGTGGGAAATAGTTTTGAAAATACTACTTTTTTCGGCAAGGGTTAGCCCACGATTTTCTCGAAAAACTGAAAAAAAAAAATCATTTTTGTGATTTATGCATCAATTGAAAGGTGGGTCGATGCTCTGTATTTTAGTGAAAACCGCATCATGTTTGGAGGCTTGGTTGAGGAAATAGAGCAACCGAAAGATAATTTGTGATGAGCTGGGTCGAAATTCTGTAATTTTACTTTTTGACTAATTTTTCGGAAACGAGCGATCGTATAACATTTTGGTTTGCAGTTGTGGGTAGAGCATTTAAATACCTTTCTTTTGATGTGCATTTTGATTGGGTGGGAAATAGTTTTGAAAATACTACTTTTTCGGCAAGGGTTAGCCCACGATTTTCTCGAAAAACTGAAAAAAAAAAATCATTTTTGTGATTTATGCATCAATTGAAAGGTGGGTCGATGCTCTGTATTTTAGTGAAAACCGCATCATGTTTGGAGGCTTGGTTGAGGAAATAGAGCAACCGAAAGATAATTTGTGATGAGCTGGGTCGAAATTCTGTAATTTTACTTTTTGACTAATTTTTCGGAAACGAGCGATCGTATAACATTTTGGTTTGCAGTTGTGGGTAGAGCATTTAAATACCTTTCTTTTGATGTGCATTTTGATTGGGTGGGAAATAGTTTTGAAAATACTACTTTTTTCGGCAAGGGTTAGCCCACGATTTTCTCGAAAAACTGAAAAAAAAAAATCATTTTTGTGATTTATGCATCAATTGAAAGGTGGGTCGATGCTCTGTATTTTAGTGAAAACCGCATCATGTTTGGAGGCTTGGTTGAGGAAATAGAGCAACCGAAAGATAATTTGTGATGAGCTGGGTCGAAATTCTGTAATTTTACTTTTTGACTAATTTTTCGGAAACGAGCGATCGTATAACATTTTGGTTTGCAGTTGTGGGTAGAGCATTTAAATACCTTTCTTTTGATGTGCATTTTGATTGGGTGGGAAATAGTTTTGAAAATACTACTTTTTCGGCAAGGGTTAGCCCACGATTTTCTCGAAAAACTGAAAAAAAAATCATTTTTGTGATTAAGCATCAATTGAAAGGTGGGTCGATGCTCTGTATTTTAGTGAAAACCGCATCATGTTTGGAGGCTTGGTTGAGGAAATAGAGCAACCGAAAGATAATTTGTGATGAGCTGGGTCGAAATTCTGTAATTTTACTTTTTGACTAATTTTTCGGAAACGAGCGATCGTATAACATTTTGGTTTGCAGTTGTGGGTAGAGCATTTAAATACCTTTCTTTTGATGTGCATTTTGATTGGGTGGGAAATAGTTTTGAAAATACTACTTTTTTCGGCAAGGGTTAGCCCACGATTTTCTCGAAAAACTGAAAAAAAAATCATTTTTGTGATTTATGCATCAATTGAAAGGTGGGTCGATGCTCTGTATTTTAGTGAAAACCGCATCATGTTTGGAGGCTTGGTTGAGGAAATAGAGCAACCGAAAGATAATTTGTGATGAGCTGGGTCGAAATTCTGTAATTTTACTTTTTGACTAATTTTTCGGAAACGAGCGATCGTATAACATTTTGGTTTGCAGTTGTGGGTAGAGCATTTAAATACCTTTCTTTTGATGTGCATTTTGATTGGGTGGGAAATAGTTTTGAAAATACTACTTTTTTCGGCAAGGGTTAGCCCACGATTTTCTCGAAAAACTGAAAAAAAATCATTTTTGTGATTTATGCATCAATTGAAAGGTGGGTCGATGCTCTGTATTTTAGTGAAAACCGCATCATGTTTGGAGGCTTGGTTGAGGAAATAGAGCATCCGAAAGATAATTTGTGATGAGCTGGGTTGAAATTCTGTAATTTTACTTTTTGACTAATTTTTCGTAAACGAGCGATCGTATAACATTTTGGTTTGCAGTTGTGGGTAGAGCATTTAAATACCTTTCTTTTGATGTGCATTTTGATTGGGTGGGAAATAGTTTTGAAATACTACTTTTTTCGGCAAGGGTTAGCCCACGATTTTCTCGAAAAACTGAAAAAAAAATCATTTTTGAGATTTATGCATCAATTGAAAGGTGGGTCGATGCTCTGTATTTTAGTGAAAACCGCATCATGTTTGGAGGCTTGGTTGAGGAAATAGAGCAACCGAAAGATAATTTGTGATGAGCTGGGTCGAAATTCTGTAATTTTACTTTTTGACTAATTTTTCGGAAACGAGCGATCGTATAACATTTTGGTTTGCAGTTGTGGGTAGAGCATTTAAATACCTTTCTTTTGATGTGCATTTTGATTGGGTGGGAAATAGTTTTGAAAATACTACTTTTTTCGGCAAGGGTTAGCCCACGATTTTCTCGAAAAACTGAAAAAAAATCATTTTTGTGATTTATGCATCAATTGAAAGGTGGGTCGATGCTCTGTATTTTAGTGAAAACCGCATCATGTTTGGAGGCTTGGTTGAGGAAATAGAGCAACCGAAAGATAATTTGTGATGAGCTGGGTCGAAATTCTGTAATTTTACTTTTTGACTAATTTTTCGGAAACGAGCGATCGTATAACATTTTGGTTTGCAGTTGTGGGTAGAGCATTTAAATACCTTTCTTTTGATGTGCATTTTGATTGGGTGGGAAATAGTTTTGAAAATACTACTTTTTCGGCAATGGGTTAGCCCACGATTTTCTCGAAAAACTGAAAAAAATCATTTTTGAGATTTATGCATCAATTGAAAGGTGGGTCGATGCTCTGTATTTTAGTGAAAACCGCATCATGTTTGGAGGCTTGGTTGAGGAAATAGAGCAACCGAAAGATAATTTGTGATGAGCTGGGTCGAAATTCTGTAATTTTACTTTTTGACTAATTTTTCGGAAACGAGCGATCGTATAACATTTTGGTTTGCAGTTGTGGGTAGAGCATTTAAATACCTTTCTTTTGATGTGCATTTTGATTGGGTGGGAAATAGTTTTGAAAATACTACTTTTTTCGGCAAGGGTTAGCCCACGATTTTCTCGAAAAACTGAAAAAAAATCATTTTTGTGATTTATGCATCAATTGAAAGGTGGGTCGATGCTCTGTATTTTAGTGAAAACCGCATCATGTTTGGAGGCTTGGTTGAGGAAATAGAGCAACCGAAAGATAATTTGTGATGAGCTGGGTCGAAATTCTGTAATTTTACTTTTTGACTAATTTTTCGGAAAAGAGAGATCGTATAACATTTTGGTTTGCAGTTGTGGGTAGAGCATTTAAATACCTTTCTTTTGATGTGCATTTTGATTGGGTGGGAAATAGTTTTGAAAATACTACTTTTTTCGGCAAGGGTTAGCCCACGATTTTCTCGAAAAACTGAAAAAAAATCATTTTTGTGATTTATGCATCAATTGAAAGGTGGGTCGATGCTCTGTATTTTAGTGAAAACCGCATCATGTTTGTAGGCTTGGTTGAGGAAATAGAGCAACCGAAAGATAATTTGTGATGAGCTGGGTCGAAATTCTGTAATTTTACTTTTTGACTAATTTTTCGGGAAAGAGAGATCGTATAACATTTTGGTTTGCAGTTGTTGGTAGAGCATTTAAATACCTTTCTTTTGATGTGCATTTTGATTGGGTGGGAAATAGTTTTGAAAATACTACTTTTTTCGGCAAGGGTTAGCCCACGATTTTCTCGAAAAACTGATACAAAATCATTTTTGAGATTTATGCATCAATTGAAAGGTGGGTCGATGCTCTGTATTTTAGTGAAAACCGCATCATGTTTGGAGGCTTGGTTGAGGAAATAGAGCAACCGAAAGATAATTTGTGATGAGCTGGGTCGAAATTCTGTAATTTTACATTTTGACTAATTTTTCGGAAACGAGCGATCGTATAACATTTTGGTTTGCAGTTGTGGGTAGAGCATTTAAATACCTTTCTTTTGATGTGTATTTTAATTAGTTGGGATATAATTTTGAAAATACTACTTTTTTCGGCAAGGGTTATCCCACGATTTTCTCGAAAAACTGAAAAAAAATCATTTTTGTGATTTATGCATCAATTGAAAGGTGGGTCGATGCTCTGTATTTTAGTGAAAACCGCATCATGTTTGGAGGCTTGGTTGAGGAAATAGAGCAACCGAAAGATAATTTGTGATGAGCTGGGTCGAAATTCTGTAATTTTACTTTTTGACTAATTTTTCGGAAAAGAGAGATCGTATAACATTTTGGTTTGCAGTTGTGGGTAGAGCATTTAAATACCTTTCTTTTGATGTGCATTTTGATTGGGTATGAAATAGTTTTGAAAATACTACTTTTTTGCGGCAAAGGAAAAATCATTTTTGAGATTTATGCATCAATTGAAAGGTGGGTCGAAGCTCTGTATTTTAGTGAAAACCGCATCATGTTTGGAGGCTTGGTTGAGGAAATAGAGCAACCGAAAGATAATTTGTGATGAGCTGGGTCGAAATTCTGTTATTTTACTTTTTGACTAATTTTTCGGAAACGAGCGATCGTATAACATTTTGGTTTGCAGTTGTGGGTAGAGCATTTAAATACCTTTCTTTTGATGTGCATTTTGATTGGGTGGGAAATAGTTTTGAAAATACTACTTTTTTCGGCAAGGGTTAGCCCACGATTTTCTCGAAAAACTGAAAAAAAATCATTTTTGTGATTTATGCATCAATTGAAAGGTGGGTCGATGCTCTGTATTTTAGTGAAAACCGCATCATGTTTGGAGGCTTGGTTGAGGAAATAGAGCAACCGAAAGATAATTTGTGATGAGCTGGGTCGAAATTCTGTAATTTTACTTTTTGACTAATTTTTCGGAAACGAGCGATCGTATAACATTTTGGTTTGCAGTTGTGGGTAGAGCATTTAAATACCTTTCTTTTGATGTGCATTTTGATTGGGTGGGAAATAGTTTTGAAAATACTACTTTTTCGGCAATGGGTTAGCCCACGATTTTCTCGAAAAACTGAAAAAAAATCATTTTTGTGATTTATGCATCAATTGAAAGGTGGGTCGATGCTCTGTATTTTAGTGAAAACCGCATCATGTTTGGAGGCTTGGTTGAGGAAATAGAGCAACCGAAAGATAATTTGTGATGAGCTGGGTCGAAATTCTGTAATTTTACTTTTTGACTAATTTTTCGGAAACGAGCGATCGTATAACATTTTGGTTTGCAGTTGTGGGTAGAGCATTTAAATACCTTTCTTTTGATGTGCATTTTGATTGGGTGGGAAATAGTTTTGAAAATACTACTTTTTCGGCAAGGGTTAGCCCACGATTTTCTCGAAAAACTGAAAAAAAAATCATTTTTGTGATTTATGCATCAATTGAAAGGTGGGTCGATGCTCTGTATTTTAGTGAAAACCGCATCATGTTTGGAGGCTTGGTTGAGGAAATAGAGCAACCGAAAGATAATTTGTGATGAGCTGGGTCGAAATTCTGTAATTTTACTTTTTGACTAATATTTCGGAAACGAGCGATCGTATAACATTTTGGTTTGCAGTTGTGGGTAGAGCATTTAAATACCTTTCTTTTGATGTGCATTTTGATTGGGTGGGAAATAGTTTTGAAAATACTACTTTTTTCGGCAAGGGTTAGCATACGATTTTACGAAAAACTGAAGAAAAATCATTTTTGTGATTTATGCATCAATTGAAAGCTGGGTCGATGCTCTGTATTTTAGTGAAAACCGCATCATGTTTGGAGGCTTGGTTGAGGAAATAGAGCAACCGAAAGATAATTTGTGATGAGCTGGGTCGAAATTCTGTAATTTTACTTTTTGACTAATTTTTCGGAAACGAGCGATCGTATAACATTTTGGTTTGCAGTTGTGGGTAGAGCATTTAAATACCTTTCTTTTGATGTGCATTTTGATTGGGTGGGAAATAGTTTTGAAAATACTACTTTTTCGGCAAGGGTTAGCCCACGATTTTCTCGAAAAACTGAAAAAAAATCATTTTTGAGATTTATGCATCAATTGAAAGGTGGGTCGATGCTCTGTATTTTAGTGAAAACCGCATCATGTTTGGAGGCTTGGTTGAGGAAATAGAGCAACCGAAAGATAATTTGTGATGAGCTGGGTCGAAATTCTGTAATTTTACTTTTTGACTAATTTTTCGGAAACGAGCGATCGTATAACATTTTGGTTTGCAGTTGTGGGTAGAGCATTTAAATACCTTTCTTTTGATGTGCATTTTGATTGGGTGGGAAATAGTTTTGAAAATACTACTTTTTCGGCAAGGGTTAGCCCACGATTTTCTCGAAAAACTGAAAAAAAATCATTTTTGTGATTTATGCATCAATTGAAAGGTGGGTCGATGCTCTGTATTTTAGTGAAAACCGCATCATGTTTGGAGGCTTGGTTGAGGAAATAGAGCAACCGAAAGATAATTTGTGATGAGCTGGGTCGAAATTCTGTAATTTTACTTTTTGACTAATTTTTCGGAAACGAGCGATCGTATAACATTTTGGTTTGCAGTTGTGGGTAGAGCATTTAAATACCTTTCTTTTGATGTGTATTTTGATTGGGTGGGAAATAGTTTTGAAAATACTACTTTTTTCGGCAAGGGTTAGCCCACGATTTTCTCGAAAAACTGAAAAAAAATCATTTTTGTGATTTATGCATCAATTGAAAGGTGGGTCGAAGCTCTGTATTTTAGTGAAAACCGCATCATGTTTGGAGGCTTGGTTGAGGAAATAGAGCAACCGAAAGATAATTTGTGATGAGCTGGGTCGAAATTCTGTAATTTTACTTTTTGACTAATTTTTCGGAAACGAGCGATTGTATAAAATTTTGGTTTGCAGTTGTGGGAAGAGCATTTAAATACCTTTCTTTTGATGTGCATTTTGATTGGGTGGGAAATAGTTTTGAAAATACTACTTTTTTCGGCAAGGGTTAGCCCACGATTTTCTCGAAAAACTGAAAAAAAAATCATTTTTGTGATTTATGCATCAATTGAAAGGTGGGTCGATGCTCTGTATTTTAGTGAAAACCGCATCATGTTTGGAGGCTTGGTTGAGGAAATAGAGCAACCGAAAGATAATTTGTGATGAGCTGGGTCGAAATTCTGTAATTTTACTTTTTGACTAATTTTTCGGAAAAGAGAGATCGTATAACATTTTGGTTTGCAGTTGTGGGTAGAGCATTTAAATACCTTTCTTTTGATGTGCATTTTGATTGGGTATGAAATAGTTTTGAAAATACTACTTTTTTGCGGCAAAGGAAAAATCATTTTTGAGATTTATGCATCAATTGAAAGGTGGGTCGAAGCTCTGTATTTTAGTGAAAACCGCATCATGTTTGGAGGCTTGGTTGAGGAAATAGAGCAACCGAAAGATAATTTGTGATGAGCTGGGTCGAAATTCTGTTATTTTACTTTTTGACTAATTTTTCGGAAACGAGCGATCGTATAACATTTTGGTTTGCAGTTGTGGGTAGAGCATTTAAATACCTTTCTTTTGATGTGCATTTTGATTGGGTGGGAAATAGTTTTGAAAATACTACTTTTTTCGGCAAGGGTTAGCCCACGATTTTCTCGAAAAACTGAAAAAAAATCATTTTTGTGATTTATGCATCAATTGAAAGGTGGGTCGATGCTCTGTATTTTAGTGAAAACCGCATCATGTTTGGAGGCTTGGTTGAGGAAATAGAGCAACCGAAAGATAATTTGTGATGAGCTGGGTCGAAATTCTGTAATTTTACTTTTTGACTAATTTTTCGGAAACGAGCGATCGTATAACATTTTGGTTTGCAGTTGTGGGTAGAGCATTTAAATACCTTTCTTTTGATGTGCATTTTGATTGGGTGGGAAATAGTTTTGAAAATACTACTTTTTCGGCAATGGGTTAGCCCACGATTTTCTCGAAAAACTGAAAAAAAATCATTTTTGTGATTTATGCATCAATTGAAAGGTGGGTCGATGCTCTGTATTTTAGTGAAAACCGCATCATGTTTGGAGGCTTGGTTGAGGAAATAGAGCAACCGAAAGATAATTTGTGATGAGCTGGGTCGAAATTCTGTAATTTTACTTTTTGACTAATTTTTCGGAAACGAGCGATCGTATAACATTTTGGTTTGCAGTTGTGGGTAGAGCATTTAAATACCTTTCTTTTGATGTGCATTTTGATTGGGTGGGAAATAGTTTTGAAAATACTACTTTTTCGGCAAGGGTTAGCCCACGATTTTCTCGAAAAACTGAAAAAAAAATCATTTTTGTGATTTATGCATCAATTGAAAGGTGGGTCGATGCTCTGTATTTTAGTGAAAACCGCATCATGTTTGGAGGCTTGGTTGAGGAAATAGAGCAACCGAAAGATAATTTGTGATGAGCTGGGTCGAAATTCTGTAATTTTACTTTTTGACTAATATTTCGGAAACGAGCGATCGTATAACATTTTGGTTTGCAGTTGTGGGTAGAGCATTTAAATACCTTTCTTTTGATGTGCATTTTGATTGGGTGGGAAATAGTTTTGAAAATACTACTTTTTTCGGCAAGGGTTAGCATACGATTTTACGAAAAACTGAAGAAAAATCATTTTTGTGATTTATGCATCAATTGAAAGCTGGGTCGATGCTCTGTATTTTAGTGAAAACCGCATCATGTTTGGAGGCTTGGTTGAGGAAATAGAGCAACCGAAAGATAATTTGTGATGAGCTGGGTCGAAATTCTGTAATTTTACTTTTTGACTAATTTTTCGGAAACGAGCGATCGTATAACATTTTGGTTTGCAGTTGTGGGATAGAGCATTTAAATACCTTTCTTTTGATGTGCATTTTGATTGGGTGGGAAATAGTTTTGAAAATACTACTTTTTCGGCAAGGGTTAGCCCACGATTTTCTCGAAAAACTGAAAAAAAATCATTTTTGAGATTTATGCATCAATTGAAAGGTGGGTCGATGCTCTGTATTTTAGTGAAAACCGCATCATGTTTGGAGGCTTGGTTGAGGAAATAGAGCAACCGAAAGATAATTTGTGATGAGCTGGGTCGAAATTCTGTAATTTTACTTTTTGACTAATTTTTCGGAAACGAGCGATCGTATAACATTTTGGTTTGCAGTTGTGGGTAGAGCATTTAAATACCTTTCTTTTGATGTGCATTTTGATTGGGTGGGAAATAGTTTTGAAAATACTACTTTTTCGGCAAGGGTTAGCCCACGATTTTCTCGAAAAACTGAAAAAAAATCATTTTTGTGATTTATGCATCAATTGAAAGGTGGGTCGATGCTCTGTATTTTAGTGAAAACCGCATCATGTTTGGAGGCTTGGTTGAGGAAATAGAGCAACCGAAAGATAATTTGTGATGAGCTGGGTCGAAATTCTGTAATTTTACTTTTTGACTAATTTTTCGGAAACGAGCGATCGTATAACATTTTGGTTTGCAGTTGTGGGTAGAGCATTTAAATACCTTTCTTTTGATGTGTATTTTGATTGGGTGGGAAATAGTTTTGAAAATACTACTTTTTTCGGCAAGGGTTAGCCCACGATTTTCTCGAAAAACTGAAAAAAAATCATTTTTGTGATTTATGCATCAATTGAAAGGTGGGTCGAAGCTCTGTATTTTAGTGAAAACCGCATCATGTTTGGAGGCTTGGTTGAGGAAATAGAGCAACCGAAAGATAATTTGTGATGAGCTGGGTCGAAATTCTGTAATTTTACTTTTTGACTAATTTTTCGGAAACGAGCGATTGTATAAAATTTTGGTTTGCAGTTGTGGGGAAGAGCATTTAAATACCTTTCTTTTGATGTGCATTTTGATTGGGTGGGAAATAGTTTTGAAAATACTACTTTTTTCGGCAAGGGTTAGCCCACGATTTTCTCGAAAAACTGAAAAAAAAATCATTTTTGTGATTTATGCATCAATTGAAAGGTGGGTCGATGCTCTGTATTTTAGTGGAAACCGCATCATGTTTGGAGGCTTGGTTGAGGAAATAGAGCAACCGAAAGATAATTTGTGATGAGCTGGGTCGAAATTCTGTAATTTTACTTTTTGACTAATTTTTCGGAAACGAGCGATCGTATAACATTTTGGTTTGCAGTTGTGGGTAGAGCATTTAAATACCTTTCTTTTGATGTGCATTTTGATTGGGTGGGAAATAGTTTTGAAAATACTACTTTTTTCGGCAAGGGTTAGCCCACGATTTTCTCGAAAAACTGAAAAAAAATCATTTTTGTGATTTATGCATCAATTGAAAGGTGGGTCGATGCTCTGTATTTTAGTGAAAACCGCATCATGTTTGGAGGCTTTGTTGAGGAAATGGAGCAACCGAAAGATAATTTGTGATGAGCTGGGTCGAAATTCTGTAATTTTACTTTTTGACTAATTTTTCGGAAACGAGCGATCGTATAACATTTTGGTTTGCAGTTGTGGGTAGAGCATTTAAATACCTTTCTTTTGATGTGTATTTTGATTGGTTGGGAAATAATTTTGAAAATACTCCTTTTTTCGGCAAGGGTTAGCCCACGATTTTCTCGAAAAACTGAAAAAAAATCATTTTTGTGATTTATGCATCAATTGAAAGGTGGGTCGATGCTCTGTATTTTAGTGAAAACCGCATCATGTTTGGAGGCTTGGTTGAGGAAATAGAGCAACCGAAAGATAATTTGTGATGAGCTGGGTCGAAATTCTGTAATTTTACTTTTTGACTAATTTTTCGGAAACGAGCGATTGTATAACATTTTGGTTTGCAGTTGTGGGTAGAGCATTTAAATACCTTTCTATTGATGTGCATTTTGATTGGGTGGGAAATAGTTTTGAAAATACTACTTTTTTCGGCAAGGGTTAGCCCACGATTTTTTCGAAAAACTGAAAAAAAATCATTTTTGTGATTTATGCATCAATTGAAAGGTGGGTCGATGCTCTGTATTTTAGTGAAAACCGCATCATGTTTGGAGGCTTGGTTGAGGAAATAGAGCAACCGAAAGATAATTTGTGATGAGCTGGGTCGAAATTCTGTAATTTTACTTTTTGACTAATTTTTCGGAAAAGAGAGATCGTATAACATTTTGGTTTGCAATTGTGGGTAGAGCATTTAAATACCTTTCTTTTGATGTGCATTTTGATTGGTTGGGAAATAATTTTGAAAATACTACTTTTTTCGGCAAGGGTTAGAACACGATTTTCTCGAAAAACTAAAAAAAAACAATTTTTGTGATTTATGCATCAATTGAAAGGTGGGTCGATGCTCTGTATTTTAGTGAAAACCGCATCATGTTTGGAGGCTTGGTTGAGGAAATAGAGCAACCGAAAGATAATTTGTGATGAGCTGGGTCGAAATTCTGTAATTTTACTTTTTGACTAATTTTTCGGAAACGAGCGATCGTATAACATTTTGGTTTGCAGTTGTGGGTAGAGCATTTAAATACCTTTCTTTTGATGTGTATTTTGATTGGTTGGGAAATAATTTTGAAAATACTACTTTTTTCGGCAAGGGTTAGCCCACGATTTTCTCGATAAACTGAAAAAAAATCATTTTTGTGATTTATGCATCAATTGAAAGCTGGGTCGATGCTCTGTATTTTAGTGAAAACCGCATCATGTTTGGACGCTTGGTTGAGGAAATAGAGCAACCGAAAGATAATTTGTGATGAGCTGGGTCGAAATTCTGTAATTTTACTTTTTGACTAATTTTTCGGAAACGAGCGATTGTATAAAATTTTGGTTTGCAGTTGTGGGAAGAGCATTTAAATACCTTTCTTTTGATGTGCATTTTGATTGGGTGGGAAATAGTTTTGAAAATACTACTTTTTTCGGCAAGGGTTAGCCCACGATTTTCTCGAAAAACTGAAAAAAAAATCATTTTTGTGATTTATGCATCAATTGAAAGGTGGGTCGATGCTCTGTATTTTAGTGAAAACCGCATCATGTTTGGAGGCTTGGTTGAGGAAATGGAGCAACCGAAAGATAATTTGTGATGAGCTGGGTCGAAATTCTGTAATTTTACTTTTTGACTAATTTTTCGGAAACGACCGATCGTATAACATTTTGGTTTGCAGTTGTGGGTAGAGCATTTAAATACCTTTCTTTTGATGTGTATTTTGATTGGTTGGGAAATAATTTTGAAAATACTACTTTTTTCGGCAAGGGTTAGCCCACGATTTTCTCGAAAAACTGAAAAAAAATCATTTTTGTGATTTATGCATCAATTGAAAGGTGGGTCGATGCTCTGTATCATGTTTGGAGGCTTGGTTGAGGAAATAGAGCAACCGAAAGATAATTTGTGATGAGCTGGGTCGAAATTCTGTAATTTTACTTTTTGACTAATTTTTCGGAAACGAGCGATTGTATAACATTTTGGTTTGCAGTTGTCGGTAGAGCATTTAAATACGTTTCTATTGATGTGCATTTTGATTGGGTGGGAAATAGTTTTGAAAATACTACTTTTTTCGGCAAGGGTTAGCCCACGATTTTTTCGAAAAACTGAAAAAAAATCATTTTTGTGATTTATGCATCAATTGAAAGGTGGGTCGATGCTCTGTATTTTAGTGAAAACCGCATCATGTTTGGAGGCTTGGTTGAGGAAATAGAGCAACCGAAAGATAATTTGTGATGAGCTGGGTCGAAATTCTGTAATTTTACTTTTTGACTAATTTTTCGGAAAAGAGAGATCGTATAACATTTTGGTTTGCAGTTGTGGGTAGAGCATTTAAATACCTTTCTTTTGATGTGTATTTTGATTGGTTGGGAAATAATTTTGAAAATACTACTTTTTTCGGCAAGGGTTAGAACACGATTTTCTCGAAAAACTAAAAAAAAACAATTTTTGTGATTTATGCATCAATTGAAAGGTGGGTCGATGCTCTGTATTTTAGTGAAAACCGCATCATGTTTGGAGGCTTGGTTGAGGAAATAGAGCAACCGAAAGATAATTTGTGATGAGCTGGGTCGAAATTCTGTAATTTTACTTTTTGACTAATTTTTCGGAAACGAGCGATCGTATAACATTTTGGTTTGCAGTTGTGGGTAGAGCATTTAAATACCTCTCTTTTGATGTGCATTTTGATTGGGTGGGAAATAGTTTTGAAAATACTACTTTTTTCGGCAAGGGTTAGCCCACGATTTTCTCGAAAAACTGAAAAAAAAATCATTTTTGAGATTTATGCATCAATTGAAAGGTGGGTCGATGCTCTGTATTTTAGTGAAAACCGCATCATGTTTGGAGGCTTGGTTGAGGAAATAGAGCAACCGAAAGATAATTTGTGATGAGCTGGGTCGAAATTCTGTAATTTTACTTTTTGACTAATTTTTCGGGAAAGAGAGATCGTATAACATTTTGGTTTGCAGTTGTTGGTAGAGCATTTAAATACCTTTCTTTTGATGTGCATTTTGATTGGGTGGGAAATAGTTTTGAAAATACTACTTTTTTCGGCAAGGGTTAGCCCACGATTTTCTCGAAAAACTGAAAAAAAAATCATTTTTGAGATTTATGCATCAATTGAAAGGTGGGTCGATGCTCTGTATTTTAGTGAAAACCGCATCATGTTTGGAGGCTTGGTTGAGGAAATAGAGCAACCGAAAGATAATTTGTGATGAGCTGGTTCGAAATTCTGTAATTTTACTTTTTGACTAATTTTTCGGAAACGAGCGATCGTATAACATTTTGGTTTGCAGTTGTGGGTAGAGCATTTAAATACCTTTCTTTTGATGTGCATTTTGATTGGGTGGGAAATAGTTTTGAAAATACTACTTTTTCGGCAAGGGTTAGCCCACGATTTTCTCGAAAAACTGAAAAAAAATACATTTTTGTGATTTATGCATCAATTGAAAGGTGGGTCGATGCTCTGTATTTTAGTGAAAACCGCATCATGTTTGGAGGCTTGGTTGAGGAAATGGAGCAACCGAAAGATAATTTGTGATGAGCTGGGTCGAAATTCTGTAATTTCACTTTTTGACTAATTTTTCGGAAACGAGCGATCGTATAACATTTTGGTTTGCAGTTGTGGGTAGAGCATTTAAATACCTTTCTTTTGATGTGTATTTTGATTGGTTGGGAAATAATTTTGAAAATACTACTTTTTTCGGCAAGGGTTAGCCCACGATTTTCTCGAAAAACTGAAAAAAAATCATTTTTGTGATTTATGCATCAATTGAAAGGTGGGTCGATGCTCTGTATTTTAGTGAAAACCGCATCATGTTTGGAGGCTTGGTTGAGGAAATAGAGCAACCGAAAGATAATTTGTGATGAGCTGGGTCGAAATTCTGTAATTTTACTTTTTGACTAATTTTTCGGAAACGAGCGATTGTATAACATTTTGGTTTGCAGTTGTGGGTAGAGCATTGAAATACCTTTCTTTTGATGTGCATTTTGATTGGGTGGGAAATAGTTTTGAAAATACTACTTTTTCGGCAATGGGTTAGCCCACGATTTTCTCGAAAAACTGAAAAAAAATCATTTTTGAGATTTTTGCATCAATTGAAAGGTGGGTCGATGCTCTGTATTTTAGTGAAAACCGCATCATGTTTGGAGGCTTGGTTGAGGAAATAGAGCAACCGAAAGATAATTTGTGATGAGCTGGGTCGAAATTCTGTAATTTTACTTTTTGACTAATTTTTCGGAAACGAGCGATCGTATAACATTTTGGTTTGCAGTTGTGGGTAGAGCATTTAAATACCTTTCTTTTGATGTGCATTTTGATTGGGTGGGAAATAGTTTTGAAAATACTACTTTTTCGGCAAGGGTTAGCCCACGATTTTCTCGAATAACTGAAAAAAAATCATTTTTGAGATTTATGCATCAATTGAAAGGTGGGTCGATGCTCTGTATTTTAGTGAAAACCGCATCATGTTTGGAGGCTTGGTTGAGGAAATAGAGCAACCGAAAGATAATTTGTGATGAGCTGGGTCGAAATTCTGTAATTTTACTTTTTGACTAATTTTTCGGAAACGAGCGATCGTATAACATTTTGGTTTGCAGTTGTGGGTAGAGCATTTAAATACCTTTCTTTTGATGTGCATTTTGATTGGGTGGGAAATAGTTTTGAAAATACTACTTTTTTCGGCAAGGGGTTAGCCCACGATTTTCTCGAAAAACTGAAAAAAATCATTTTTGTGATTTATGCATCAATTGAAAGGTGGGTCGATGCTCTGTATTTTAGTGAAAACCGCATCATGTTTGGAGGCTTGGTTGAGGAAATAGAGCAACCGAAAGATAATTTGTGATGAGCTGGGTCGAAATTCTGTAATTTTACTTTTTGACTAATTTTTCGTAAACGAGCGATCGTATAACATTTTGGTTTGCAGTTGTGGGTAGAGCATTTAAATACCTTTCTTTTGATGTGCATTTTGATTGGGTGGGAAATAGTTTTGAAATACTACTTTTTTTCGGCAAGGGTTAGCCCACGATTTTCTCGAAAAACTGAAAAAAAATCATTTTTTGAGATTTATGCATCAATTGAAAGGTGGGTCGATGCTCTGTATTTTAGTGAAAACCGCATCATGTTTGGAGGTTTGGTTGAGGAAATAGAGCAACCGAAAGATAATTTGTGATGAGCTGGGTCGAAATTCTGTAATTTTACTTTTTGACTAATTTTTCGGAAACGAGCGATCGTATAACATTTTGGTTTGCAGTTGTGGGTAGAGCATTTAAATACCTTTCTTTTGATGTGCATTTTGATTGGGTGGGAAATAGTTTTGAAAATACTACTTTTTTCGGCAAGGGTTAGCCCACGATTTTCTCGAAAAACTGAAAAAAAAATCATTTTTGTGATTTATGCATCAATTGAAAGGTGGGTCGATGCTCTGTATTTTAGTGAAACCCGCATCATGTTTGGAGGCTTGGTTGAGGAAATAGAGCAACCGAAAGATAATTTGTGATGAGCTGGGTCGAAATTCTGTAATTTTACTTTTTGACTAATTTTTCGGAAACGAGCGATCGTATAACATTTTGGTTTGCAGTTGTGGGTAGAGCATTTAAATACCTTTCTTTTGATGTGCATTTTGATTGGGTGGGAAATAGTTTTGAAAATACTACTTTTTTCGGCAAGGGTTAGCCCACGATTTTCTCGAAAAACTGAAAAAAAAATCATTTTTGTGATTTATGCATCAATTGAAAGCTGGTTCGATGCTCTGTATTTTAGTGAAAACCGCATCATGTTTGGAGGCTTGGTTGAGGAAATAGAGCAACCGAAAGATAATTTGTGATGAGCTGGGTCGAAATTCTGTAATTTTACTTTTTGACTAATTTTTCGTAAACGAGCGATCGTATAACATTTTGGTTTGCAGTTGTGGGTAGAGCATTTAAATACCTTTCTTTTGATGTGCATTTTGATTGGGTGGGAAATAGTTTTGAAATACTACTTTTTTCGGCAAGGGTTAGCCCACGATTTTCTCGAAAAACTGAAAAAAAATCATTTTTGAGATTTATGCATCAATTGAAAGGTGGGTCGATGCTCTGTATTTTAGTGAAAACCGCATCATGTTTGGAGGTTTGGTTGAGGAAATAGAGCAACCGAAAGATAATTTGTGATGAGCTGGGTCGAAATTCTGTAATTTTACTTTTTGACTAATTTTTCGGAAACGAGCGATCGTATAACATTTTGGTTTGCAGTTGTGGGTAGAGCATTTAAATACCTTTCTTTTGATGTGCATTTTGATTGGGTGGGAAATAGTTTTGAAAATACTACTTTTTTCGGCAAGGGTTAGCCCACGATTTTCTCGAAAAACTGAAAAAAAATCATTTTTGTGATTTATGCATCAATTGAAAGGTGGGTCGATGCTCTGTATTTTAGTGAAAACCGCATCATGTTTGGAGGCTTGTTGAGGAAATAGAGCAACCGAAAGATAATTTGTGATGAGCTGGGTCGAAATTCTGTAATTTTACTTTTTGACTAATTTTTCGGAAACGAGCGATCGTATAACATTTTGGTTTGCAGTTGTGGGTAGAGCATTTAAATACCTTTCTTTTGATGTGCATTTTGATTGGGTGGGAAATAGTTTTGAAAATACTACTTTTTTCGGCAAGGGTTAGCCCACGATTTTCTCGAAAAACTGAAAAAAAAATCATTTTTGTGATTTATGCATCAATTGAAAGGTGGTCGATGCTCTGTATTTTAGTGAAACCCGCATCATGTTTGGAGGCTTGGTTGAGGAAATAGAGCAACCGAAAGATAATTTGTGATGAGCCGGGTCGAAATTCTGTAATTTTACTTTTTGACTAATTTTTCGGAAACGAGCGATCGTATAACATTTTGGTTTGCAGTTGTGGGTAGAGCATTTAAATACCTTTCTTTTGATGTGCATTTTTGATTGGGTGGGAAATAGTTTTGAAAATACTACTTTTTTCGGCAAGGGTTAGCCCACGATTTTCTCGAAAAACTGAAAAAAAATCATTTTTGTGATTTATGCATCAATTGAAAGCTGGTTCGATGCTCTGTATTTTAGTGAAAACCGCATCATGTTTGGAGGCTTGGTTGAGGAAATAGAGCAACCGAAAGATAATTTGTGATGAGCTGGGTCGAAATTCTGTAATTTTACTTTTTGACTAATTTTTCGTAAACGAGCGATCGTATAACATTTTGGTTTGCAGTTGTGGGTAGAGCATTTAAATACCTTTCTTTTGATGTGCATTTTGATTGGGTGGGAAATAGTTTTGAAATACTACTTTTTTCGGCAAGGGTTAGCCCACGATTTTCTCGAAAAACTGAAAAAAAAATCATTTTTGAGATTTATGCATCAATTGAAAGGTGGGTCGATGCTCTGTATTTTAGTGAAAACCGCATCATGTTTGGAGGTTTGGTTGAGGAAATAGAGCAACCGAAAGATAATTTGTGATGAGCTGGGTCGAAATTCTGTAATTTTACTTTTTGACTAATTTTTCGGAAACGAGCGATCGTATAACATTTTGGTTTGCAGTTGTGGGTAGAGCATTTAAATACCTTTCTTTTGATGTGCATTTTGATTGGGTGGGAAATAGTTTTGAAAATACTACTTTTTTCGGCAAGGGTTAGCCCACGATTTTCTCGAAAAACTGAAAAAAAATCATTTTTGTGATTTATGCATCAATTGAAAGGTGGGTCGATGCTCTGTATTTTAGTGAAAACCGCATCATGTTTGGAGGCTTGGTTGAGGAAATAGAGCAACCGAAAGATAATTTGTGATGAGCTGGGTCGAAATTCTGTAATTTTACTTTTTGACTAATTTTTCGGAAACGAGCGATCGTATAACATTTTGGTTTGCAGTTGTGGGTAGAGCATTTAAATACCTTTCTTTTGATGTGCATTTTGATTGGGTGGGAAATAGTTTTGAAAATACTACTTTTTCGGCAATGGGTTAGCCCACGATTTTCTCGAAAAACTGAAAAAAAATCATTTTTGAGATTTATGCATCAATTGAAAGGTGGGTCGATGCTCTGTATTTTAGTGAAAACCGCATCATAATTGGAGGCTTGGTTGAGGAAATAGAGCAAACCGAAAGATAATTTGTGATGAGCTGGGTCGAAATTCTGTAATTTTACTTTTTGACTAATTTTTCGTAAACGAGCGATCGTATAACATTTTGGTTTGCAGTTGTGGGTAGAGCATTTAAATACCTTTCTTTTGATGTGCATTTTGATTGGGTGGGAAATAGTTTTGAAATAATACTTTTTTCGGCAAGGGTTAGCCCACGATTTTCTCGAAAAACTGAAAAAAAATCATTTTTGAGATTTATGCATCAATTGAAAGGTGGGTCGATGCTCTGTATTTTAGTGAAAACAGCATCATGTTTGGAGGTTTGGTTGAGGAAATAGAGCAACCGAAAGATAATTTGTGATGAGCTGGGTCGAAATTCTGTAATTTTACTTTTTGACTAATTTTTCGGAAACGAGCGATCGTATAACATTTTGGTTTGCAGTTGTGGGTAGAGCATTTAAATACCTTTCTTTTGATGTGCATTTTGATTGGGTGGGAAATAGATTTGAAAATACTACTTTTTTCGGCAAGGGTTAGCCCACGATTTTCTCGAAAAACTGAAAAAAAAATCATTTTTGAGATTTATGCATCAATTGAAAGGTGGGTCGATGCTCTGTATTTTAGTGAAAACCGCATCATGTTTGGAGGCTTGGTTGAGGAAATAGAGCAACCGAAAGATAATTTGTGATGAGCTGGGTCGAAATTCTGTAATTTTACATTTTGACTAATTTTTCGGAAACGAGCGATCGTATAACATTTTGGTTTGCAGTTGTGGGTAGAGCATTTAAATACCTTTCTTTTGATGTGTATTTTAATTAGTTGGGATATAATTTTGAAAATACTACTTTTTTCGGCAAGGGTTAGCCCACGATTTTCTCGAAAAACTGAAAAAAAATCATTTTTGTGATTTATGCATCAATTGAAAGGTGGGTCGATGCTCTGTATTTTAGTGAAAACCGCATCATTTTTGGAGGCTTGGTTGAGGAAATAGAGCAACCGAAAGATAATTTGTGATGAGCTGGGTCGAAATTCTGTAATTTTACTTTTTGACTAATTTTTCGGAAAAGAGAGATCGTATAACATTTTGGTTTGCAGTTGTGGGTAGAGCATTTAAATACCTTTCTTTTGATGTGCATTTTGATTGGGTATGAAATAGTTTTGAAAATACTACTTTTTTCGGCAAGGGTTAGCCCACGATTTTCTCGAAAAACTGAAAAAAAAATCATTTTTGAGATTTATGCATCAATTGAAAGGTTTGTCGATGCTCTGTATTTTAGTGAAAACCGCATCATGTTTGGAGGCTTGGTTGAGGAAATAGAGCAACCGAAAGATAATTTGTGATGAGCTGGGTCGAAATTCTGTAATTTTACTTTTTGACTAATTTTTCGGAAACGAGCGATCGTATAACATTTTGGTTTGCAGTTGTGGGTAGAGCATTTAAATACCTTTCTTTTGATGTGCATTTTGATTGGGTGGGAAATAGTTTTGAAAATACTACTTTTTCGGCAATGGGTTAGCCCACGATTTTCTCGAAAAACTGAAAAAAAAATCATTTTTGTGATTTATGCATCAATTGAAAGGTGGGTCGATGCTCTGTATTTTAGTGAAAACCGCATCATGTTTGGAGGCTTGGTTGAGGAAATAGAGCAACCGAAAGATAATTTGTGATGAGCTGGGTCAAAATTCTGTAATTTTACTTTTTGACTAATTTTTCGGAAACGAGCGATCGTATAACATTTTGGTTTGCAGTTGTGGGTAGAGCATTTAAATACCTTTCTTTTGATGTGTATTTTAATTAGTTGGGATATAATTTTGAAAATACTACTTTTTTCGGCAAGGGTTAGCCCACGATTTTCTCGAAAAACTGAAAAAAAATCATTTTTGTGATTTATGCATCAATTGAAAGGTGGGTCGATGCTCTGTATTTTAGTGAAAACCGCATCATGTTTGGAGGCTTGGTTGAGGAAATAGAGCAACCGAAAGATAATTTGTGATGAGCTGGGTCGAAATTCTGTAATTTTACTTTTTGACTAATTTTTCGGAAATTAGCGATCGTATAACATTTTGGTTTGCAGTTGTGGGTAGAGCATTTAAATACCTTTCTTTGATGTGCATTTTGATTGGGTGGGAAATAGTTTTGAAAATACTACTTTTTCGGCAAGGGTTAGCCCACGATTTTCTCGAAAAACTGAAAAAAAATCATTTTTGAGATTTATGCATCAATTGAAAGGTGGGTCGATGCTCTGTATTTTAGTGAAAACCGCATCATGTTTGGAGGCTTGGTTGAGGAAATAGAGCAACCGAAAGATAATTTGTGATGAGCTGGGTCGAAATTCTGTAATTTTACTTTTTGACTAATTTTTCGGAAACGAGCGATCGTATAACATTTTGGTTTGCAGTTGTGGGTAGAGCATTTAAATACCTTTCTTTTGATGTGTATTTTAATTAGTTGGGATATAATTTTGAAAATACTACTTTTTTCGGCAAGGGTTAGCCCACGATTTTCTCGAAAAACTGAAAAAAAATCATTTTTGTGATTTATGCATCAATTGAAAGGTGGGTCGATGCTCTGTATTTTAGTGAAAACCGCATCATGTTTGGAGGCTTGGTTGAGGAAATAGAGCAACCGAAAGATAATTTGTGATGAGCTGGGTCGAAATTCTGTAATTTTACTTTTTGACTAATTTTTCGGAAAAGAGAGATCGTATAACATTTTGGTTTGCAGTTGTTGGTAGAGCATTTAAATACCTTTCTTTTGATGTGCATTTTGATTGGGTGGGAAATAGTTTTGAAAATACTACTTTTTCGGCAATGGGTTAGCCCACGATTTTCTCGAAAAACTGAAAAAAATCATTTTTGTGATTTATGCATCAATTGAAAGGTGGGTCGATGCTCTGTATTTTAGTGAAAACCGCATCATGTTTGGAGGCTTGGTTGAGGAAATAGAGCAACCGAAAGATAATTTGTGATGAGCTGGGTCGAAATTCTGTAATTTTACTTTTTGACTAATTTTTCGGAAACGAGCGATCGTATAACATTTTGGTTTGCAGTTGTGGGTAGAGCATTTAAATACCTTTCTTTTGATGTGCATTTTGATTGGGTGGGAAATAGATTTGAAAATACTACTTTTTTCGGCAAGGGGTTAGCCCACGATTTTCTCGAAAAACTGAAAAAAAAAATCATTTTTGAGATTTATGCATCAATTGAAAGGTGGGTCGATGCTCTGTATTTTAGTGAAAACCGCATCATGTTTGGAGGCTTGGTTGAGGAAATAGAGCAACCGAAAGATAATTTGTGATGAGCTGGGTCGAAATTCTGTAATTTTACATTTTGACTAATTTTTCGGAAACGAGCGATCGTATAACATTTTGGTTTGCAGTTGTGGGTAGAGCATTTAAATACCTTTCTTTTGATGTGTATTTTAATTAGTTGGGATATAATTTTGAAAATACTACTTTTTTCGGCAAGGGTTAGCCCACGATTTTCTCGAAAAACTGAAAAAAAATCATTTTTGTGATTTATGCATCAATTGAAAGGTGGGTCGATGCTCTGTATTTTAGTGAAAACCGCATCATTTTTGGAGGCTTGGTTGAGGAAATAGAGCAACCGAAAGATAATTTGTGATGAGCTGGGTCGAAATTCTGTAATTTTACTTTTTGACTAATTTTTCGGAAAAGAGAGATCGTATAACATTTTGGTTTGCAGTTGTGGGTAGAGCATTTAAATACCTTTCTTTTGATGTGCATTTTGATTGGGTATGAAATAGTTTTGAAAATACTACTTTTT